>NC_057804.1:406767731-406811647 GCF_018294505.1 Triticum aestivum | reverse complement strand
GGCGAGGGTCCGGCCGGAGCAGTGCGCCCCGGCCTCGCCCTCCTCTCCTCCGGCCGCCGTCTCCAGCGCGCCCTGGCCTCGTCCTCCTCCCTCCGGCCGCCGTCGTCCCCGTCTCCGGCGAGCCGCACCGCCGCCTCTGGAACCGCGCGCGCCAGATCCAGATCCAGATCGGACCGGTTGACCTCTTTCCCCCCTGTTTATTTCACCAAGTCTTTTATCTGCTGGTAAAATCATTGCATGTTCATCGCATCACATGTTCGCATCCGTAGCTCCATTTCGTGCGTGTAATATGTCAAATTGTTCGTCTCGAAGAGTACATCATTTCATTCCATTGCATCATTTGCATTTGAGGTCATCTTGTTGCCCGAAATGCTGTTGGAAAAGGGCTTCATATTGTTAGTTTCAGATTCTTATCAGCACGAGCTCTTTTGTCATTTTTGCCATGATTGATGTGTGCATCCTATGGACTTGGTCCCTAAATGTGTTTTGAACTAGACTATGTCTTATTTACAGAGGTGCTTACCATGTATTTTTGTGAGCAATGTGGTGACTAGCACAAGCATGCAAACTAGGCTTCGTGTTAACGCTGTTTTTAGTTCCTATTCTGCTATAATTTTGTTGCCATGTAAACATGTTGCTACAGAGTAATCCATGCATAATTTGAGATACTTCAGTAAGGGTGTTTTGAAAACATTGTGTTGCTCTATCCATCCATGGTCCTAGTTGCAATTATGGAGTAGTCTAGCATGTCATTTTCGTGCTCTACTTTTTCTTCAAAATGTTTCCTGGCAGATTGTTTACATGTTATTCAATTTGGCCGAGGTTGTTATAGTTGGTCCGGGTATGCTATGATGTTGTTTCTTGCCATGTATAGCTTCTATGACATGTCTCCTTGATGGATGTATGCTTAGTTTATCATGAGGTGCTCTGTAGTGAGTGCATCAAGATCACGAAGGTGCCTTCGTAATTATTTCAATGCCATGCTTTGTTTGCTGAAATCTGTTAACGAAACTTGCTATGTTTACGTGGGTGCCATCATATTTTCTGATCCTTTTTGGCTTATGGTCAGTAAGGGATTTTTGATCTATGCTTTGAGTAGATTCATGCCATGTCTTAGGTTGCTATTATAAGTTCCTGTAGCTTGTTGATAACCTGCTCTGAACATTGCTTCGTGCTGCTGTTTATGCCATGTCCAACCTGTTAATTTTTTTGCACTTGCTCCATGCTTGTTTGAACCTGTTATGATGTGATCCAACCGTAGCTCAGTGTTCCTCTTTTGTAAAGAATCTCCTGTAGATGATCTCCATATGTTTTGTTTTTATGTTGGGGTGCTGTAGCATAGTTTATTGTTGCATGCTAAGTAGCATCGTGCTGTTAATCGCAGCTTTGTGCCATACTTGTCTTGCTTGCCATTTACAAACCGTGCATCCGAATCCGGTGATCTTTATATTGATTTCAACCGAAATCATCTCATCTTTCCAGCGGCATACTTGGTTTGCCAAGTTGATGCCTCATTCATTATCTTTCCTTCCGAAGCACGCATATGCATTGCATACCACATCCCGCATATCATGACATGTTTTGCATCATGTTGCTTGTGCATTGCACCGTGATTTATTGTGGTTCCTTGCTTGTGTTCTTGCTTTGGGTAGAGCCGGGAGACGAGTACGTGCACGAGGAACCTGTTGAGTACTCTAACGAGGATCCAGCCTTCAACAACTCTGAGAACCTTGCAGGCAAGATGATCATACCTTCAAAATCATTACTATCTTTGCTTGCTAGTACTCGCTCTTTCGCTATGTTAGCCCTACCTGCCTTTGTTTACCATGCCTCCCTATTGCCATGATAAACCTCTAACCATCCTGTCCTAGCAACCATTGATTGGCTATGTCACCGCTTTTGCTCAGCCCCTCTTATAGCATTGTTAGCTGCAGGTGAAGATGAAGTTTGTTCCAGGTCGGAACATGGGTATTTTGGGATATCACAATATCTCTTGTTTATATTAATGCACCTTATATACCTGGTTAAGGGTGGAAGGCTCGGCCTTATGCCTAGTGACTTGCGGGGCCACCTCGGGGCAACTTGAGGGCTGGTTTTACTCGTAGCTTGACTCATCCGATGTGCCCTGAGAACGAGATACGTGCGACTCCTATCGGGATTTGTCGGCACATCGGGCGGCTTTGCTGGTCTTGTTTTACCATTGTCAAAATGTTTTGTGAACTGGGATTCCGAGACTGATCGGGTCTTCCCGGGAGAAGGTCTATTCCTTCATTGACCGTGAGAGCTTGTGATGGGCTAAGTTGGGACACCCCTGTAGGGTATACAATCTTTCGAAAGCCGTGCCCGCAGTTATGAGGCAGATGGGAATTTGTTAATGTCCGGTTGTAGATAACTTGACACTTGACCTCTTTAAAATGCATCAACCGAGTGTGTAGCCGTGATGGTCTCTTCTCGGTAGAGTCCGGGAAGTGAACACGGTTTGAGTTATGCTTGACGTAAGTAGTTTCAGGATCACTTCTTGATCACTTCTAGCTTCTCGACCGACGCGTTGCTTCTCTTCTCGCTCTCACTTGCGTATGTTAGCCACCATATTTGCTTAGTGCTTGCCGCAGCTCCACCATATTACACCTTTCCTACCTATGAGCTTAAATAGTCTTGATCTCGCGGGTGTGAGATTGCTGAGTCCTCGTGACTCACAGATTCTACCAAAACAGATGCAGGTACCGATGATACCAGCGCAGATGGCGCAACTGAGCTGAAGTGGGAATTTGATGAGGCTCTTGGTCGTTACTATGTATCGTTTCCAGATGATCAGTAGAGGTGCCCAGTCGGGACGATCGGGGATCTGTGTAGCATTTAGGGTAGTCTTCTTTTATTTTGGTTCCGTAGTCGGACCTTGAGTGTAATCTGGATGATGGATGTTTATTTATGTATTGTGTGAAGTGGCGACTGTAAGCCAACTATGTATCTTTTCCCTTATGTATTACATGGGTTGTGCGAAGATTACCTCACTTGCGACATTGCTTTCAATGCGGTTATGCCTCTAAGTCGTGCTTCGACACGTGGGAGATATAGCCGCATCGAGGGCGTTACACTAGGGTACCCCTACTCTAGTACACCGACAATACCCGAAAGTATCCAACCTGGGGTTTGTTACCGGTGAGGAGCTCGTATGCCGTCTTGCTGAGTAGCTTGTGAAGATATAGACGATTCGTTGCACGACAAACTGTTTCAACTGCTTCTGCCCAAAAGTGTTTTGGCGTCTTGTACTCATCAAGCATCGTTCTCGCCATTTTGATGAGCATCTGGTTCTTCCTCTCAACAACTCCATTTTGTTAAGGTGTGTACGTAGCTGAGAACTCATGTGAAATCCCTTCTTCGTCAAGAAAGGTGTCCACATTGGCGTTCTTGAACTCCATTCCATTGTCGCTGCGAACCTTCTTGATCTTCACTTCAAATTGGTTTTGGGCCTTGTTAGCGAAGTTTTTGAAGATCTTTTGAACCTGTGATTTATCATCGAGAAAGAACACCCACGTAAATCTTGAAAAACCATCAACGATGACTAGTCCAAAAGAGTTACCACCGAGACTCTTGTAGGCGTTGGGACCAAAGAGATCCATGTGAAGTAGCTCGAGCGGTCTTCTCGTGGTCATGATGTTCTTCACGAGGTGGCTTCCTCCAAACTGTTTTCCTACTTGGCAAGCGCTGCAAAGTCTATCCTTATCAAATATGACATCTTTAACACCAAGGATATGATCACCTTTAATAAGCTTGTCAAGGTTTCGCATGCCCACATGACCTAACTATCTATGCCACAACCAGCCTTTGGAAGATTTAGCAATTAAGCAAGTTCTAGGTTGAGCCTTTTTATTGAAGTCAACAATGTATATATCACCTCTACGTATGCCGGTAAAGACCATTTTATGATTATCTCTTCGAAATACTTGGCAATCTACTTTAGTAAATAGGACATTGAAACCAAAGTCAGCTAGTCTAGATACAGAAAGCATATTATAGCCAAGGGATTCAATGAGCATAACATTTTGTATGGAGCTGTCATGTGAGATGGCCACCTTACCAAGGCCAACCACCTTACCCTTTGAGTTGTCACCAAAAGTGACATACTTTTGAGGGATGTCGTTTTCAGCAAGCTCGCGAAACATATCTTTATCTCCGGTCATGTGATCGGTACATCCACTATCAAGGACCCACTCCTTTCCTCCAGCCATGTAGCCGCGAAGATTAGCCATAAGACCAAAGTGTCTCATAGACTCTTCAAGATCAAAGTCATTATCATCATCTTCATCATAGTATCCATGTTCAACATCATCTTGCAAATGATCATTTCCTAGAGAGAGTGATTCATTAGATATATGATTTTGACAATGTTCATCTCTATGAATTCTAATAGCTTCGGAAATAATATTGCTAATGATTCCAACATCTCCTTTGGCACGCATAAGATTGGTAACCTCAAATAAACAACCTCCAAACTTAGGATCATTGGGATTCATCTTACTCAAAGCAATAGGCTTGTGAAGAATCTCATCTAAGTTTTTCAAGGAATAGTCTAGAAATCGTTCCTCAAGAAATCTCCATATAGTATAAGCACAATCAAGAGTAGGCAAGTGACCAATCAAATTTCTAGGCAAGCCTCTAGTGATAAGATAGTTCTAAGATTGCAAATCATGTCAAGAGACTCATCATGGGTAGGATGCAAGGGATCAACAAGGGGTTCACAAGGAGTAGTAATGTACTTGTTCAAGTGGTATTCATGAAAAATTCCAAGCATCTCATTTTCCACTCACTAAAGAACTCTCCATCAAGCATAGGCACTCTACGTCTAAGACTCCCCAATGTATACTCATCCATCTTTGTCCAATGGTGATTAAACAAAAGCAATGGAGACCAAAGCTCTGATACCAATTGAAAAGATCGAGAAGAGGTGTCTAAAGGGGGGGGGGGTGATTAGACCCTCAACAAACAAAGTTGGCATTTTTTAAGTTTTTCAAGTTGAGGTGGTAGATTAACACAATTTCAAGCATACACAATACAATTCAAGCAAGCATGCAAAAGAGTATATGAGCAGCGGAAAGTAAAGCATGCAACTTGCAAGAAAGTAAAGGGATGGGATTGGAGTGTGCAAACCCAATTGGAGACACGGATATTTTTGGCGTGGTTCCGATAGGTGGTGCTATCGTACATCCACGTTGATGGAGACTTCAACCCACGGAGGGTAACGGTTGCGCGAGTCCACGAAGGGCTCCACCCATGAAGGGTCCATGAAGACGCAACCTTTTCTATCCCATCATGGCCATCGCCCACGAAGGACTTGCCTCACTAGGGTAGATCTTCACGAAGTAGGCGATTTCCTTGCCCTTACAAACTCCTTGGTTCAACTCCACAATCTTGACAGAGGCTCCCAAGTGACACCTAACCAATCTAGGAGACACTTCTCTCCAAAAGGTAATAGATGGTGTGATGTTGATGAACTCATTGCTCTTGTGCTTCAAATGATAGTATTCTCAACACTCAACTCTCTGTCACATATTCGGCTATGGTGGGAGGATGATTTGAGTGGAAAGCAACTTGGGGAAGGCTATAGATCAAGATTCACAAGGTAGGATTGGAATATCTTGGCCTCAAAACATGAGTAGGTGGTTCTCTCTCAAAAAATGAGTAGTGGAAGTGTAGATTTGTTCTGATGGCTCTCTCCACAAATGAAGAGTGGGTGGAGGGGTATATATAGCCTCCACACAATATTTAATCGTTAGACACAGATTCCCAAACTCGGTGGGACCGAATCAGCAAACTCGATCAGATCGATGTAGTTCAAAATGTGAACGTTAGGATTTTTGGTGGGACCGATATAGTCATCTCGGTGGGACCGATGTGCAGGGGTTAGGGCAAAACCTTAACTCAGTTTGACCGATTACTCAAACTCGATGCGACCGATTTTGGTAATAAGTAAACAAAGGATTGGTCAAGCAAACTCGGTGGGACCGACTGCACATTTTTGGTTAGACCGAAAATGTTGCACCAGATCACAGAGAGATTGCAAGCCCATCTCGATGAGACCGAGCTCCCATCGGTGAGACCGAAGTAACTAGGGTTTGGCAGTGGCTGAAGAAGATCAACTCGGTGGCGCCGGATAGATCAAATCGGTGGGGCCAAGTTTGACATTTAGCTTTAGGACATATGTGGATGTGAGAAAGTGGTTGAGGTTTTGGAGCGTATCACTAAGCACTTTAAGCAAGCAAGCCATTAAGCAACACCTCATCCCTTTTTAATAGTATTGGCTTTCCTATGGACTCAATGTGATCTTGGATCACTAAAATAGTAAAAGCAAAGTCTTGATCTTTTGCCAATATTTGTCCTTAGCATCTTGAAAGAGTTCCACATCCTCTTGTCCATGTCCATGCCACTCCAATGTTGAACTTTTCTGAAATGCACTTGGTAGAAGTATTAGTCCAACAAGAGATATTTTGTCATGAATTACCAAAATCACCCAGGGAGCACTTGTGCTTTCAGCAACTAATTGTGGTTCCGGTCGAGGTGAAGATACCCTGAACAATTCCCTCAAAGGATTGTTTTCCATAGTAGCAAGTGACAATAAATTTCAGCACGTAGTAATAATGTTTCCTTACCAATTTCCACTTACCAAGAGCGCTTCACTACCCGGCAACAGCGCTAGAAAATAGCCTTGATGAACCACAAGTATATGTGGTCAATTGTAGCCTTTTAGATAAGTAAGAGTGTCAAACCCAACGAGGAGCATAAGGAAATGACAAGTGGTTTTCAACAAGGTATTATCTGCAAGTGCTAAAATTGTAAGTAGCGGAGTAGTTTGATAGCAAGATAATATGTAATGAGCAAGTTATGAAAGTAGTTACAAAAGTGCAGCAAGGTAGCCCAATCCTTTTGAGGCAATGTACATGCCAAAATGGTTTCTTATGATAAGCAAAATGTTCTTGAGGGTACACGGGAATTTCGTCTAGTCACTTTCATCATGTTGGCTTAATTCGTGTTCGGTACTTTGATAATTTGATATGTGGGTGGACCGGTGCTTAGGTGTTGTTCTTACTTGAAAAAACCTCCTACATATGATTAACCCTCTCGCAAGCATCCGCAACTACGAGAAAAGTATCAACAATAAATTCTAACCATAGCATTAAACTTTTGGATCCAATCGGTCCCTTACGAAATAGCGCATAAACTGGGGTTTAAGCTTCTGTCACTCTCGCCACCCACCATCTAATAACTACTCCACAATGCATTCCCTTAGGCCCAAATATGGTGAAGTGTCATGTAGTCGACGTTCACATGACAGCACTAAGAGAATGGCAACATACATATCATCAAAATATCGAACACATATCAAGTTCACATGATTACTTGCAACATGATTTCTCTCGTGACCTCAAGAATGAAAGTAACTACTCACAAATGATAAACATGCTCAATATCAGAGGGGTATTAAATAGCATAATGGATCTGAACATATAATCTTCCACCAAATAAACCATATAGTAATCAACTACAAGATGTAATCAACACTACTAGTCACCCACAAGCACCAATCTATAGTTTTGATACAAAGATTGAACACAAGAGATGAACTAGGGTTTGAGGGGAGTTGGTGCTGTGAAGATGTTGATGAAGATGGCCCTCCCCAAGATGGAAGAGTTGTTGGTGATGATGATGACGATGATTTCCCCCTCCGGGAGGGAAGTTCCCCCGGCGGAATCGCTCCACCGGAGGGAAAATTGCTCCTGCCTAAGTTCCGCCTCGAGGCGGCGGCGCTTCATCCCGAATGTCCTCCTCTTATTTTTTCTAGGTCAAAATGACTTATATACATGAAGATGGGCACCGGAGGTGGGCCGAGGAGGGCAGCACCCACCAGGGCACGCCTGGGCCTCCTGGCGCGCCCAGGTGGGTTGTGCCCACCTGGTGGCCCTCCTCTGGTACTTATTTGCTCCAATATTTATTAAATATTCCATAAAAATTCCTCAGGAAGTTTCAGCTCATTTGGAGTTGTGCATAATAGGTAGCTTGACGTAGCCTTTTCAGGTCCAGATTTCCAGCTGCCGGAATTCTCCCCCTTGGTGCATACCTTGCATATTATGAGAGAAAAGGCATTAGAATTACTCCAAAAAGCATTATTTTACAATAAAACAACATAAATAACAATAGGAAAACATGATGCAAAATGGACGTATCACTACGCAAGCGCGAGCGAAGGCGGAGGTACTGGCTCAACCGTGTGCGATGCAAGCGCGTTGTAAAATCACCACGACTGCGCAAGCGCGAGCAAAGGGTGGAGGTACTGGCTTAACCGAGTGTGATGCAACTGCGCTGTAAAATCACCACCTGAGCAAGCTAAAGGCTGGTAAGTTTATTTGGAAATTAGGATGAACTGTGTGCGATAGACCAGCTAGCTAGAAATATAAAAACAAACTACCCGCCTTGAGCATTGCAAAAATTAGCGGTTCCGCCACTTTTCCTTATTATCATACACGCATATTCTTATTGGACCGTGCATGCTCTTGGGCACTCCCGCCCACATCAATTTCTTTACCCAAATTTTAGTAGCCGTCGTACTTCAGCCGTCACCCACACTCCTCCAGCACCGACCTTATAGTAAAATTGCAGTAGTTGAGGCATTTGAACCGTTGCCCTCCCTCGTCCACCACCATCTCCACCCACCATTACTAAAATTTTCAGTAGCAGCGGCGTATCCTCAAACACCCCCCCTCCATAGTCCGCCCACCCGACACCCTCCCCCCTCGAACCCTAGCTCGCAGCCGCCGCCGGTGCCGCCTCCAACCCCTGTCGGTCTGCCCGTTCCTCCTAGCTTAGATAATAAAGTTCAGGTTACCCAGCGATTCCCATACCGTCGCCCCACTCCCATGAGTTTTTAGATGAGGCTTGCAGTGACCCTTCCTGTCAGATCCACATCCCCTGCTCCAGAATGTCGCAGCCTAAGCTTGACCGCGTATCTCGGGGGCCCGATGAGCGTTTGTCCAAGAAGAGGTTTATCACGGCCTCTCTAGAGGACGTTAGTGAGGTGGCCGCCGTTCGCTGTCGGTGTCAAAACCGGCGGATCTCGGGTAGGGTCCCGATCTGTGTGTCTAAGGCTAATGGTAACAGGAGACAAGGGACACGATGTTTTACCCAGGTTCGGGCCCTCTCGATGGAGGTAAAATCCTACTTCCTACTTGATTGATCTTGATGATATGAGTATTACAAGAGTTGATCTACCACAAGCTCGTAGAGGCTAAATCCTAGAAGCTAGCCTACGATGATTATGATTGTCCCCCTAAGGACCAAACCCTCCGGTTTATATAGACACCGGAGGGGGCTAGGGTTTACACAAAGTCGGTTACAAAGAAGGAATCCTAATATCCGGATCGCCAAGCTTGTCTTCCACGCAAAGGAGAGTCCCATCCGGACACGCGACAAAGTCTTGAGTCTTGTATCTTCATGGTCCAACACTCTGGCCAAAGTATATAGTCCAGCTATCTGGATACCCCCTAATCCAGGACTCCCTCAGTAGCCCCTGAACCAGGCTTCAATGACGATGAGTCCAGCGTGCAGTTTGTCTTCGGCATTGCAAGGCGGGTTCCATCTCCGAATACTCCAAAGTAAACCTCGAACACTTAAATCGTGTTCGTCTCTACAAAACGACTTTCGCATTCCACCGTAGAGAGAATGATATTCCACAAATATAATCTGCTGACAACTTTAGATAACGTGACACGACACCATGGTCGAGTCATTATTGAACCGTCTTCCCACAGCCAGCTACCACACATATCGCGAGGCGGTTTCCTCGGCACGTCTTGTCGAAGCAGAGATTATGCCCCCTTATCACGGGATTCTCATCAATACGGGTACGAGTAACCCAACCGCGCCATCAATCGTGGCGCTTGGGAAATAAACAATTTTCAATGGGCAAGTTGGGAGGCGCACCGTTTTCGTTGCCTCTATAAAGGGATAAGGATTCCCCATTTTCACCCACGCCTTCTTCCTCCTTCGCCTATCCATTCTTGCCCCCTCGAGCTCTAGCACCCTAGTTCACACCTTTTCCGCACAGCCAAACATGTCCGGAGCAGGAGGCAGGTGGGTGGCCTCCACCGTCAAGGAGGAGCATATTACGAAGCTCCGGGCGGCCGGATACTTGGCCGTAGATATCGCGCACCGGCTGCCGGACGCCAGGCAGATCATTCCAACTCTGGGACCCCATGAGAGGGTCGTGTTCCTCGCCCACTTCGTCCGTGGACTGGGATTTCCACTTCATCCCTTTGTCCGCGGGCTCTTGTTTTATTAAGGGCTGGATTTTCTTGATCTGGCCCCTAAGTTCATCCTCAACATCTTGGTGTTTATCGTCGTGTGCGAGGCCTTTCTCCGCACCAGGCCCCATTTTGGCCTGTGGCTGAAGATCTTCAATGTAAAGCCGAAGATAGTGGTCAGCCAGCAGGCGGAGTGTGGTGGCGCCATGGTGGGCAAGATGCCCAATGTCACCTGGCTTGAGGGCTCCTTCGCGGAGGCTGTGAAGTTGGCAATTAGGGTGGTTCTACATCACCGAGCCGCGCGACGCCAACTGGGCGGCGACCCCAAAATCCGATCTGGCATCCCTGTGCGGCTCACTTCATGGAATGGGAAGGGCCTGGCCTGGGGCGCATTTGCGGAGCTGACCGGACTCCAAAACTGCGTCCAAAACATGATAACCAAGAGTATCAAACCGGTCAATGTGATCCAGGTCATGCTATTCCGCCGGATTCTCCCATGTCAGAGACGGGAATTCAACCTGTGGGAATTTGACGCGGCCCAACACCAAACACTTCAAGAGCTCTTTGACACGACGCACAAAGACGCCTGGAAGGTGTTGTTCAAGGCCAGCTAGGTTCCTCCCCCTGTCGGATTTCGGGTTCCCGTAGACCCTCTAGGTTCGAACTCTGGGGTGCGCGCGGAGATCTAGCCTTCTACTGCCTGCGCCTCGCCGCCTCGCTAGGATCTAAGCAATCAAAAGAACAACACAAGAGACATAGAGTTTATACTGGTTCGGGCCACCATTACGGTGTAATACCCTACTCTGGTGTGTGGTGTGGTGGATTGCCTCTTGGGCTGATGATGAACAATACAAGTGAGAACAGCCTCGCGAGGGTCTGTTCTTGGCTGGTGCGATGAACCGCAAAGGGGAGTTTAGTCACTCTTTCTACTGGCTTCCTGGTGAGGATCCCATTATCTCTATCTTGTGGTGGCTAGTCCTATTTATAGGCAAAGGGCCTGGGCCTCCTCCGAAATATTGAGCGGGAAGGGCGCCAACAATTGGCCATTTTGAAGGGGAGCATCTAGTACACTTATCCTGACTAAAGTTGGTCCTCGCCTGCCAAAGGCTCTGGTGGTGACGCCGGCTTGGGCTCTACGATGACCTCCATCCTGCCGTTCTGCTGGTCTTGGTCTTGTTGCACCGACATGGATGCCTTTTCTTGATGCTCTCGCTTGCGCTTGTTCCCTTTGCACCAAAGAGGAAAGGGAGGACATTGCGCGGGCTGGCGCCCGCCTGGCACCCTTGGTCGTCATGGCTTGCGTCATGGGCACCTCGTGAGGTACCCTTACTTGATCTCTCCGCCTCCTCACGAGCCATCCTGACGAGGCCATGCCTGAGGAGGCTTCCTGTCATCCGCCCCGCGAGGCTTGGCCCCTTGCGAGGGTCTTGAGCTCGTGCTGATGAAGATGGGCCATGCTGGGCCGCCCCTTGAGCCACGCCGGAGGCCGCAGGTAGGCAAGTCTGGGGACCCCCATTCCCAAAACACCGACACCCCCACCTCTGAGGACTGCGGACTTAGCGCCAGGCGCCAGGCCAACGCGGTAAGCATTCTACATTTCAAGATGTGACTTTCCCCAGTATATTCGTGGGAGAAACTTAGGCCACTGTGCTAATTTTGACAGGGATATGTGGCTACAGCGGAGCGGATCGACTGTCTGGCTCCGTTGCCTAAGGAACCAGCAAACGAACTCCTGACGGAGATGCTGGCTCCGGCACCCTATGAGGTGGCGGAGAAGAAGGCGAAGAAAAAGGCCACGGGGACCAGAAGAAGTTCCCGACGCAACATGGTGCCGGACTCATCCTCCGAAGACACCAGGGTGCACTCCTCCAACGACAACGAGGAGGAGGAGGAAGAGGAGGAAAACCCTCTCCCCAAAAACCCTCTCCCTGAGCCACGCCGCAGGTTGCAGCCAGGCAAGTCTGGGGACCCCCATTCCCAAAACGCCGACAGTAGCCCCTGGGCCCAAGGCTCGCCCGGGCTTGGCCGAGCAGAGAAGCGAAGGGGCAAGCATGAAGCGTCGCGGGCCCTAACAGCATGCGGCCTTGGGCGCCGCGTGGCGGTTGATTGGACGTGGGCAGCTCTGCTCGCCCACGACGCCTCGGCAACTGCGCAAGCTGACAAGTCCCTGCATGCAAAGCGGGTCATGATTACCTGTGATCGTGGAGGCCGGCGGTTGGCCTCCTCTGGCTATAAATACGGGAAGGCGCCTGCCCTTCCGGTCCATCCCCTCTCGCTTCTCTTCCTTCTCCATGGCTCCGCCAAAGGGGTTCTCGGCCGTGGAGAAAGGGAAGGCCCTCCAGGTAGAGCTTGACTCTCCTCCACCCAAACGTGGTCGAGGTCGTCCCCGCAAGCACCCTGCGACTCTCATGGTGGCTCCCCGTGGTCGTGGAGGCGACCTTCCGCATGGTGAAGGGCGGCCAGCCGCCGCTGGGGGATGTGCTACGGCCGTACGACCCCCTAGACCGCGCTCCCACTCGGCAGAGGTACTGCCGGAGTTCGTCGTGTGGGTGGCGGAACCGGCCAGCACCCGACTCCAACTTCCTCGCTTCCTCCTAGGTGAGCTTTCGGCTGGCGCCCCGGGCGGCCTCTGGCTTCAGGCGGACGGTTGCTGCGGCCGAGCCTCCTGGTCTTCGCTGGAGGTCTCTGCAGCCGGGAGCTTGGCCCTGACCCGCGACTGGCAAACGTTTGCCCGCGCGCGTGGTCTGATCCGGCGGTGCACCCTGCACTTCAAGTTCGACGGCAATGCCACCCTCTACGTGAGGGTGTTCGGGGAAGATGGTCGCCACGCTAGGTGTTGCCCTGAGAATGACGACCGCGGCCATGGGTCCAGCCCCCGCGACGATGAAGACGACAGTGCGCGCGCGGCCGGTGGCGGTCGAGGTTCATCGAGCTTCGACGGCTCTTCTTCGGGCAGCGGCTCCTCCAGTAGTGGCCGCGATCAGCCTCCGCGCCGCCGCGCCCGCCTGGAGGGAGGTAGCGGGTCCGCCTGCCGTCGCGCCCCGGTGAAGTGCGAGACGGAGTCCTCCTGAGCTCCAGAGGCAGTTCGAGTCTCTCCCGTGAGCTGGTGTCGGGTGAGTCGCGCCTATTTTGTTCCTTTTCTCTTTCCCTGCGCAAAAAGGCAGTAGTGTAGGGCCCCGCGAGGGTGTGCTTGGACTATTGCTATTTAATTATCGTACTGCTTCTGCTATCCTGGTATTGTGCCTTTGTGCCGCGCGCCTGTGCGCAGAAATTACTTAGCTTGGGGGGAGGGCTTGTCGTGGCCCTTGCTTCCCGAGGCTGAGGCTCCGTCGAACATTCCATGTCCTGCGAGGGTTAGTCTGGATAGGTAGTTTCCGGCCTCAGCCGTGGAGGCGATCGACCCAGGCCCTGTGTTCGTGTCGCGGTGCCCGTGGGACACGGACTGGAGGGGTGCGCCTGTAGTGGACCCGGGTTGGGAAGCCTCGAACGACAAGGGCAGAAAACACTCGCGAGGGTGCCCGCGGTGCTCCCTCGCGAGACTCGCGCGAGAGAAATCAGGGCAGGAGAGCGAGAAAGGCAAAGAGTCACAAACCAAAGATGACAACAACTTCAGCAAAACCTCGAATGGAGACGAACAAGCCAACTGCAGAAAGCAAATGAGAAAAGCCGCGTCGGGCACCTAATCTAGTCTTCGACGTCTTCTCACCAGCGCGGAGCTAAGTGCTGCCACTGGGCATGGGAGGGAGCCCCAGGGCCTGAGGCCGGCGCTCCTGAGACTCCGGGGCGTGTACAACCGCTACTCATTATTACGTGAGAGTGTCACGGGCGGCAAGCTTCACAGGCATTGGCCTTCTTCACAGGCTCCGGGCCTTTTTCGGAAGGATAAACCTCACAGGCATTTGCCTTCTTCACAGGCTCTGGGCCTTTTCCAAAACGCAACATCTTCACAGGCGTTCGCCTTCTTCACAGGCTCTGGGCCTTTTCCAAAATGCAACATCTTCACAGGCGTTCGCCTTCTTCACAGGCTCTAGGCCTTTTCCAAAACGCAACATCTTCACAGGCGTTCGCCTTCTTCACAGGCTCTGGGCCTTTTCCCAAACGCAACATCTTCACAGGCATTCACCTTCTTCACAGGCTCTAGGCCTTTTCCAAAACGCAGCATCTTCACAGGCGTTCGCCTTCTTCACAGGCTCTAGGCCTTTTCCAAAACGCAGCATCTTCACAGGTGTTCGCCTTCTTCACAGGCTCTGGGCCTTTTAGGGGTAAAACCTCCGGAGGTGCTGAATGTTCCACGCATTCTGGATGGGTACCCCCTCCTGAGTCTCCAAGCGCGCGGAGCCGGGCCTGGAAACATGAACAACCTTGAATGGGCCCTCCCACATGGGAGAGAGCTTATGCAGTCCCTCCCTGGAGAGAACCCGCCTGAGCACGAGGTCCCCTACCTCGAGGGTCCTGGGGCGGATGTTGTGGCAATGGTATCACCACAGCGCTTGCTGGTATCTTGCCGCTCGGAGCGCGGCCTCCCGTCGACGCTCCTCCCCCAGCACGAGGTCCGTCCCCCGCATGGCGTCCTGCTGCGCCTCGTCAAACGCCAGGACCCATGTGGAGCGACGTCTGACCTCGTCAGGGAGGACCGCTTCAGCTCTGTAGACCAGGAAGAATGGGGTCTCGCCAGTTGGCTTGGTCGCGGTTGTGCGGATGGACCACAGCATGGCCTGAAGCTCGTCGTACCAGCCTCGGCCGCAAGCCTCCAACTTCTTCTTGAATGTCCTGGTCTTGAGGCCTCTCAGGACCTCCACGTTGGCCCGCTCGGCTTGACCGTCGCTCCAGGGGTGCGCCACCGAAGCGTAGCATATCTGTGTTCCAAGGTTAGCACAGTATGTTTTGAAGAGGTTACTGGTGAACTGCGAACCATTGTCGGTGATGATGCGGTTTGGCACCCCGAACCGGCTCACGATGCCCTTGACGAACTTGACCGCAGACCCTGCGGGGATGGTGCGGACGGCTTCCACTTCAGCCCACTTAGTGAACTTGTCCACTGCGACGTAGAGGTAGAGATAGCCCCCTGGCGCCCGAGGAAATGGGCCCGGGATGTCCAGCCCCCAGACCGCGAATGGGCACGAGAGGGGTATAGTTTGCAGACCTCCAGCCGGCTGATGGATCTACTTGGCGTGGAACTGGCAGGCCTCGCAAGCCTTCACCAGCTCGACGGCATCATTGAGCGCAGTGGGCTAATAGAATCCACTGCGAAACGCCTTACCAATGAGGGTCCGCGACGATGAATGATGCCCACAGTCTCCACCGTGTATATCTGCCAGCAGTTCCTTCCCTTGCCCCCTGGAGATGCAGCACAGGGACACATCATTCGGTCGCCTTCGGTAGAGCTCTCCATCTCTGATGTAGTATGTTGTGGCCTGCCGCGCCACGCGCTCCGCTTCCTCCTCCTTCTCTGGCAAGATCCCTTGTGTTAGATAGCTCCGGAGCTCCATGATCCAGCACCCCTCCTGAGGCTCCATTGCCAAGAGTAGACACGCCCCTGAGGCCGGGCCACAGACCAGGGCTCCCGAGGCTGGCGGCTGGGGGAGCTCCCCCCGAGGCTGCACCGCGCTTGACAGTGACAGCGTGGCCGAGGGCTTGAAGAGCCGCTCTTCGAAGACGCCAGGCTCCTGAGGTAGTTGCCTGGATGCTCGTTTGGCGATGTCGTCGGCCTCCTGATTGGTGCCACGGGGCACGTGCTGTAACTCCAGACCCCAGAACTGCTTCTTCATCCTGCGGACCTCCGCAAGGTAGGCTTCCATGTGCTCATCCCTCGGCTCGTATACTTTGTTGGAGAAGTTCACGAGGAGTTGTGAGTCACCTTTGATGGTAAGACGCTTTACTCCGAGGGTGGCCGCGGCCTTCAGGCCTGCTATCAAGCCTTCATATTCTGCTATGTTGTTGGAGACCTTTTCTCCGTGCAGGAAACAGAGCTGCACGACGTAGTAGAGCTTGTCTTGGGTAGGAGATATAAGCACCGCACCAGCCCCCGCGCCGTGCCTGGAGAACACCCCGTCGAAGTACATGACCCAACCGTCCGGTGCCTCGCTTCCCAGGGAGAGGGAAGATCCTCACCAGCCTTGAGGCCCGGTGCCTCTTCCCACTCTGCTACGAAATCTGCCAAGGTGGCCCCCTTGATGACTCTGGTTGTGCTGAATTCGAGCTCAAACGCTTGTAGTTCAATGTTCCACTCAGCGACTCTTCCAGCTGAGTTAGGGCTCCTGATCACCCTTTCCAAAGGGTACGCTGAGACAACCTTGATGGGGTGGCCCTGAAAATAATGCCGCAGCTTGCGCGAGGCCACCAATAGCGCGAGGAGAAGTTTCTGAGGCATGGGGTACCGTGCCCTTGCGTCCCGCAACACTGTGCTGACGAAGTACACAGGATGTTCAACGAGGTTGGGAACGCTGGTGTCGGTGGCGCCCTCCGGAGACCGTGGTGCCTCCTAAGACAGGGGAGCCCCTAGCGGCCGGTCGCTAGGGGGAGGGGTTTCCGCTGTCTCGAGTGTGTTCCCCAGCGGCGGCTGATCCTTCTCGGCTGCGGCAGTGGTCTCTGTGTGTCTTTCTTGTTCGCGCTTCATCTCGACCTGGGCAGATGTCGTGGCTTTGCTCCGACGCTCCTCCCTAACCGCCACCAGGGCTGCGCTGGCGGAGTATGGAGTGGCTGCAAGGTAGAGCACCAGGGGTTCCTGAGGGCGCGGGGCCACCATTACCGGAGGGCTGGTTAGGTACTTCTTGAGGTCTTAGAATGCCTTGTCGGCCTCTTCAGTCCATTCAAAGGGTCCACTTTTCTTCATCAGCTGGAAGAAAGGCAGCGCTCGCTCCCCCAACTTGGAGATGAAGCGTCCCAGTGCTGTCACGCGCCCAGTGAGCTTCTGCATTTCTCTGAGGGTCTTTGGCGGGCTCATGTCCTCGACCGCCTTGACCTTTTCTGGGTTAGCCTCGATGCCTCGGTGGGACACGAGGAAGCCCAAGAGCTTGCCTGAGGGGACCCCAAACACACACTTCTCTGGGTTGAGCTGCAGGCTCACGGCGTTGAGGCTCGCGAAGGTTTCCTCCAGGTCTTGTATCAGGATCTTGGCCTCGCGAGACTTCACCACAATATCATCGACGTAAGCCTCAACGTTCCTCGCGAGCTGCGGGCCCAAGGTGATGTGTATCAGCCGCTGAAAGGTCGCCCCTGCATTGCGCAACCCAAACGGCATGCATGTGTAGTAGTATGCCCCACACGGGGTTAGAAAAGCCGTTTTTTCCACATCTTCTACTGCCATCTTGATCTGGTGATAACTAGAGAAGGCATCCAAGAAACACAACAGGTCGCACTCGGCGGTGGAGTCAACGATCTGATCAATGCGGGGGAGCGGAAACGGATCATGCGGGCAAGCTTTGTTGAGGTTGGTGAAGTCGACACACATGCGTTCCTTTCCCCCTTTCTTCGGCACAACGACTGGGTTGGCCAACCAATCCGGGTACCGGACCTCGCGAATGACCCCTGCAGCTTCCAACTTGCGGGTCTCTTGGATGATGAAAGCCTACTTTTTCGTGGACTACTGCCTTGCTTTTTTGCTTCACGGGTCGGACATTGGGGCACACATTGAGGTGGTGCTCAATTACCCCTCTAGGGATCCCCGCCAGCTGATCGGGATCCCATGCGAATACCTTCTTGTTTGTGCGCAGGAACTTGACCAGGGCCTCCTCCTGCTCGGGCTCGAGGTTGGCGCCTATGGTGAAGGTGGCGTCGGTGGATCCGTCTTCGTCAACCATCATCTTCTTGGTTTCTGCCTTGTCTTGGGTGAACAACTGCTTCTTCTTGGCCGGCGCAACCCCCTTGGGCTCAGGGGCGTCCGAGTCGGCAGGTTGTGCCGATGCCGCCGCCTTGAAGGCGAGCTTGAGCACTTGCAACGCATCCCCGGTGTCTCCGCACATGGTGAGGACGCCGCTGCTCCCGGGCATTTTCATGATGTTGTACGTCGGGTGAGTCGCAGCCATGAACCGGGCCAGCGCCGGATAGCCGAGGATGGCGTTGTATGGGAGGCCGATGGGGGCGATCTCGAAGTCGATTAGCTCCGTGCGGAAGTTGTCATAGGTGCCGAAGGTTACCGGGAGACGGATCTGCCCCAGGGGGCTGGAGGACCCGCCCCCGACGCCCACGAAGGGCTGGCTGGGCCGAAGCCGTTCCAGCGGTATGTGGAGGAGGCTGAAGGCTTCAATCGAGAGCACGCTGAGGCCCGAGCCGCTGTCGATGAGAGTCCTGGTGACGGCCACCTGGCAGATGGTGGGAGTGCACATCATCGGGAGTGCGCCTGAGCAGACCGAGTTGGAGGGGTGGTCCTTCGAGCTAAAGGCCAGATCGGCCTTGGGCGCCAACTGACCTGAGGGAGCCCCCTGCCGCGCGGACGCGGCGCCGACCTAGCGGACGAACGGCTTGATGTGGCGGCCCGAAGGTGGCACCTGCGAGCCGCCCAGGAGGGCCGCGACGACCAGGGGCGCCGGCGCATCGTGCCTGGCGAGGAAGAGGTTGCGCAGCTCTTCCCAAGGGGCCACGGAAGCCGCCGGTAACTTGTCCGGCCACCGCACTTGTCGCAAGGCTGGGGCCAAGGCTTGGAGCCCCCTGGACCCCACGATAGTGCTAACAACTGGAGTGGACGGTGCGTCGCTCATCGCAGGGCGAGTCATGGTATCGGCGGAGAGCGGGTCGGCAGAAGGAGGAGCTCCGGCGCACCCCTACCTGGCGCGCCAAATGTCAGATTTCGGGTTCCGGCAGACCCTCTAGGTTCGAACTCTAGGGTGCGCACGGAGATCTAGCCTTCTACTGCCTGCGCCTCGCTGCCTTGCTAGGATCTAAGCAATCAAAAGAAAAACACAAGAGACACAGAGTTTATACTGGTTCAGGCCACCATTGCGGTGTAATACCCTACTCCAGTGTGTGGTGTGGTGGATTGCCTCTTGGGCTGATGATGAACAATACAAGTGAGAACAGCCTCGCGAGGGTCTGTTCTTGGCTGGTGCGATGAACCGCAAAGGGAGTTCAGTTGCTCTTTCTACTGGCTTCCTGGTGAGGATCCCATTTTCTCTATCTTGTGGTGGCTAGTCCTATTTATAGGCAAAGGCCCTGGGCCTCCTCCCAAATATTGAGCGGGAAGGGCGCCAACAATTGGCCATTTTGAAGGGGAACATCTAGTACACTTATCCTGACTAAAGTTGGTCCTCGCCTGCCAAAGGCTCTGGTGGTGGCACCGGCTTGGGCTCCACGATGACCTCCATCCTGCCATTCTACTGGTCTTGGTCTTGTTGCACCGAAATGGATGCCTTTGCTTGATGCTCTCGCCTGCGCTTGCTCCCTTTGCACCAAACAGGAAAGGGAGGACACTGCGCGTGCTGGCGCCCGCCTAGAGCCCTTGGTCGTCATGGCTTGTGTCATGGGCACCTCGTGAGGTACCCCGCCTTGATCTCTCCGCCTCCTCGCGAGCCATACCGACGAGGCCGTGCCTGAGGAGGCTTCCTGTTGTCCGCCCTGCGAGGCTTGGCCCCTCGCGAGGGTCTTGAGCTCGTGCTGATGAAGATGGGCCATGCTGGGCCGCCCCTTGAGCCACGCCGCAGGCCGCAGGTAGGCAAGTCTGGGGACCCCCATTCCCAGAACACCGACACCCCCCACCTCTGAGGACCGCGGACTTAGCGCCAGGCGCCAGGCCAACGCGGTAAGCATTCTATATTTCAAGATGTGACTTTCGCCAGTATATTCGTGGGAGAAACTTAGGCCACTGGGCTTATTTTGACAGGGATATGTGGCTACAGCGGAGCGGATTGACTGTCTGGCTCCGTTGCCTAAGGACCCAGCAGACGAACTCCTGAGGAAGATGCTGGCTCCGGCACCCTATGAGGTGCCGGAGAAGAAGGTGAAGAAAAAGGCCACGGGGACCAGAAGAAGTTCCCGACGCAACATGGTGCCGGACTCATCGTCCGATGACACCAGGGCGCACTCCTCCAACGACAACAAGGAGGAGGAGGAAGAGGATAAAAACCCTCTCCCCGAAAACAAAGGGGGGAAGAAGAGGAAGGCTACCCTTTCCGGGGAGGCCAAAGGGTCCAAAAAGGGATGGACCCTCCCCTCCGGACCACTCCACAACCGCCGCCTACAGCGAGGAGGAGTGGCTGCCTAGTGGCAAGACCCTAGTGAGATTGTAAGTATCCGCACTCTGCAATACTTTTAGTGCGACCTAGCTTCATAGTTTGTTATAATGCCGAACACGTATACGCAGTCCGGCCAGGGCCCATCCCGAGGTATCCTCTTCGGATGGGTCTTTGAGCGATTCGGCAATGAATTTGCTCCCGACAGCCACTTCCCCTTGGCCTGCGGATGACACGGAGGTGTTGTCCCAAAGGGTCCCAGAGTAGGGGGAGGCGACTCTGGAGACGCCCCAAGGCGAAATTCCAGACGCCGCGCATACGGGGCGTAAGATCCCCTCAGATTATGCCGATGAGAGCCGCAGCAAGTTGGGCTCTCAGCCGGACACTGTACCAAAACCCCCAAGGGTTCCGGATTTGGGCAGGCAGCCCCTTGCTAAGGAGGGCGAGCCGACCATGCCGATGACTTCCGTTGCACCAGAGGCGCCGGATAGTCTGCTGGAAGTGCTTCGCGGCGCTTCCATGGATGAAGAGCACCATACTCTTATGAGTGCGGTGATTCAAAAGGTTCGGTCTGCCAAGAGCGGATTGACCGAAGCCTGCACCAGCCTCCTAATAGGCTTTGAGGTAAGTAATCAAAAGTGTGTGAAATTATCACCAGATAGACAATAGCCCCTGATACCCTGTTTGGTGTTCGGTAAGAAAAGCCAAACAGAGGGTCAATTTTAATCTGCAGGAGTCTAATAGTAGGTGTCTATGTGAATAAGCAGGCAATGCTGCTTGCCGTTGCTGCCCGCACAGCCGAGGTCACCGAACTCAAACGGGACCTTGAGCAGGCCGAAGAGGAGCTCAGTCTCACAAAGAGGCAGCTCGAAGAGAACAAAGGTGAGTGATACCCCGTTCACATATCATATAGGGGAGAAAAAAACTGGCTAATAGAAAGCGTCATGATTTTGTAATAGGGGCCACGACCGAAGTGGCGGCCCTGAAGAAAGCGTTATCCGAGGCCGAAGATAAGGCGGCCACGGAGCGCATTGAGCGTGAAAAGCAAGATGCTAGGGTGGGCGAGGTACAGCAAGAGCTCCAGGAGCTCCGCAAGAAGTTCGAGTCCTTGGAGCGTGACTTCAAGACGAAAGAGTCTGAGCTTGCGAAGGCCCTTGTGAGCATGAAAGACACCAAGGCCGAAGCCCAAAAGGCCCATCAGGAATTCCAGGCGGCCAAGAATATATCGGCAGGTAAGACATTCTTTATGCAAAGCAAGCATGTGGAGGAGACATTTCTTTTACTTACCCGAATTCGGAGCTCTCCAAGGGCATTCGCAGATCTGCAACGCAGCATATCGGATGCCGCGGAGTTCTACCGTGCCGAAGAGGGGATCTCAACGGAGAAGCTGTTCTGGTCCCAGTATGCTGGAGTCGAACACCCGATGCCTCTGGGTGACCAATTGAAGCAATTGATTGAACTCCATAGGGCGGCCGAAGTGGCTATGAAAGATTTCATAGTCCGGATGTGGCCTGATGAGCCCCTGCCCGCCAGCTACTTCGGCCTGTTAAAGCGGATGGTAAATGCCTGTCCGCGGCTTGAAGTGATCAAGCGATTCGTTTGCATTGAGGGTTCTCGCCGAGCCTTTACCCGTGCGAAGGTGCATTGGGGCATGCTAGATGCGGAGAAGCTGGTGAAGGATGGACCGCCGGAGGGCAAGGTGCATCGCTATCCCGAGAAATATTATGATGGCATTATGAAAGGTGCTCGCCTCGTGGCCGATGAATGTACCAAGGACACAATCTTTGAGTGAATGCACTCCTGTCGTTTTTGTAATATAAAAACAAAGTTGTTTGAGCTATATAGCACTTTGTTGATTTAAAATATTACCTTCTGTGCGACTGTTTATAAAATTCTGAAAGTAGGCCAGTCGTCGGCTTCCGCCCCCATGTAACTAGTACTGGGGTGTTCGTGGAAAACCCAAAACACTCTTTTATCTATTTTTGGTCCTTGAAGGAGGTGTTTGGCGCAGCGAAGAAGGCAATCGGACTATGCGGCTTTATAACTCTCATATAGCCATAGAAGTCTACAATTTTAAATTGCGGCGAAGCCCCAGGAATTTGGAAAGCCGAACTAGGGAGCTATACACGCCTAAATCGGACGAGGCCGACTCCTCGCCTAAAGCGGAAAAAATCTTTAAGGATTTTAAGACCTCTCGAACAGCGACCAGCTCTCGCCGCATCATGATAGTCAATTTTCGGCTTTCTCTACTGAGGTGCTCATCCGGAAGACCGGGACACAATCGCAGTAGTTCTCCCTACGCTACCTTAGCCGATATAACAGAACATAAGGTACCAAAACAAGGGAGCCGGGCAAACCCAACTATTGACCCAAGACATGATTCGGAGCTGATGCATATAATGCTATAAGTTCGGGGTGCCGCACTGTCGAAAGTGTTCGGACTTATCTTGCCGTATTATGGGGCGCCATAAGAAGCCCCTCGCAAACTCAACATACCAAGGTGTACGGATTCCATATTAAATAAACATTTATAGGAAAAATGTGCAGATAGGAATAATAAGCTAACGCTATATATTGTTTCCCATTGTAAGGTAATACGTCCGGGCGTATGTGTACAATTGATGCGTTAAGCAGAATAAAAAATAGGACTATTTGACATGTCCTGTCCAAGGGCAGACCGCATCTAGGTATATAGAACAGATATAATGATCATTAACAGATACCACCTAGGTATTCCCTTTGTGCGCGAAGCCTTTTGCCTCCTTGGTTTTCCCTCCTGTGGGGAGTCCGGTGATCCGGCTCCTCTGAAGAGGCTGCCCGAAAGTAGGGTCCTGAAAGATAAAGGGGGTTGTTAAAGTATGTTGCAGCTGAACCGCACTGTTGACTGCATCACTATTGCACCTCCGCCTATGCCCATGGTATTTTGAGTGTGTAATTGTGTACGCGCGGCACGAGTGCTGCCTGAATGGGGCTGGAGCGGAGGCCGGACTGCTAGTGGCGCTCTTGGCGTGCCTGGCGATCCTGTTGCAGGGTACTCCGAACTCGCTTGATGGTGTTCGGGGTTGTTGTCGCCGGATTGGTGGTTTGCCGGAGAAGGATGCTTTGTACTTCTGCCGCGAGGGCTGCAGTATGCTCTTCTGTACGGAGAGAGCGGTCCGTGTTTCCATTGACTGTTATAACCCCGCGAGGTCCTGCCATCTTGAGCTTGAGGTATGCATAGTGTGGTACCGCATTGAATCGAGCAAATGCGGTTCGTCCAAGCAGTTCATGATAGCCACTACGGAAAGGGACGATATCCAAGATTAACTCCTCGCTTCGAAAGTTATCCGGAGATCCGAAGACCACATCCAGTGTTATGGAGCCCGTGCAGCGGGCCTCTACTCCTGGAATTACACCTTTGAAGGTGGTTTTGGTGGGCTTGATCCTTGAAGGGTCGATGCCCATTTTGCACACTGTGTCCTGATAAAGCAGGTTCAGGCTGCTGCCGCCGTCCATGAGGACGCACGTGAGGTGGAATCCATCGATGATTGGGTCTAGGACCAATGTGGCTGAACCACCGTGACGAATGCTGGTAGGGTGATCCCTACGATCAAAGGTGATCGGACAGGCTGACCATGGGTTGAACTTTGGGGCGACTAGCTCAATCGCATAGACGTCCCGTAGCGCCCGCTTTCGTTCCTGTTTGGGAATGTGTCACATCCCTAGTTCTGGTATGCACTAGACTAGCCCTTCATGTGTGCATCATGTTTAAATTTTATTTAAGTTGAAATGGGGATTGCTCAAACCCTAGCACCAGATCAAATCAACTAGGTTCAAATAAAAATATTCTCAATGAACCCAAAATGCTCTTCAGAAAAGTTCATTATTTTTGGATTGGTCTAGAACCTCTCCCAAAAATGGTGCACATTTTTCTAGGCCATTCTGGATTTTTGAATTAAATCTTACGGTATTTGCATTTGGGCATTTAATTGCTAAATAATATTTTAAATGCTCAAATAATCACAAACTGAAATGTTTGCTGTTGGAAATATTAACAGTGACATTGAGCAGTTTCATGATTTTTGGAAATGCCCTGGCATTTTTAATAAAGGCAAACACAATTACAGAAAATAGAAAATGAAAATAAAAGGGAGAGAAAGTTACCTGGACCTACCTGCTGTGCAGCCCACCTGGCCAGGCCACCTGGCGGCCCAGTTGGCTGGCCCAGCCCAGCCAGCGCTGCCTGCTTCTTCAACCTTCTGCCAGAAGGAGAAGCAGGTGCGTGGCGAGCGCGCAACCGAACGCAGCCACCTCCTGCTTGCCGCCGAGCCCCTGGACACGTGGATGAACACTCCGGTGTCGTCCCGATCCGCCCGACCTCTCTCACTCTTCCCCTGCTCCCTCTCTCGCCGTTCCCCACCTCACCGAACGCGCTCGCACCGCCGACGAGCACCACCGCGGCCATCGTGCACCCCTCACCCTTCCGTCGAGTCCAGAAGCACCGCCGAAACCTCCCCGTCCTCCCAATCGAGCTACGAGACGCCAGGAGGCCCTGCTTCATCGCCATCGCGGTCATCTTCAACTTCGGGCACCCAAGCCCCTCGTCGTCGATTCGCACCGTCAAGGACGTCCCCGAGCCCACTGACCTACTGCGCTGACTCGCCATGAGCCCCTGCCTCCTCTCCCCTTGCTCCCGTACTCTTTTTCTCGCCATGGCCACCGTTCCGCTGGTGACCGATTCGGGCCGCCGTGGCCAGAGGCCGTTCTCATCGCCCCTAGGCACGTGGACATGCTCTAGACCTCTCCAGGAACCCAACCCGCACCACAACTCACTCTCTCGAGCGCTGCAGCCGCGTCCCTGCACCCGGCCGAACTCCGGCCACCGCTCCGCACGTCGCCGCCGCCGCTACACTGCACCACGGCACCTCTCGCTGCCTCGTTTAGATGTGCCGCACCGCCAGCTCGCCGTAGCCGCAAACCACGCAGGAAACGGTGCTCCATAGCGAGCACATGATGCACCTCCACCGTCGGCCGAGGTCGTCGCCGGTTAACCTCCGGCGAGGATGACGTGGCACCTTAATTAAACACTAATGATGCCACTAACTAACCCCCTAGCTCACTGGCAGATGGGACCCACGCCCTAATTAATCCCTGTTTTGTTTCTGTTTAGGTTAGTTTATAATCCAGCGGGACCCACATGCCTGAGTTGACCCCGCTGACGTGGTCATTGACTGGGCCCACACGCAATGACCCTAACGAGCACCGTGTCACTGACCAGTGGACCCCACTGGTCAGGTTTGACCTGGGTCAACCCTGTTGACTGCTGACATCACAGTGACGTCACCCTGACGCAATAAAGCATTTTCTGGATTTAAGTTTATTCAGGAAATTCCACAAAATGTCCTAAACTTCTAAAAATCATAGTAAATCAACCGTAACTCCAAATGAAATAATTTATATATGAAAAATGATCAGAAAAATCCAATCTATCCATATGTACCATTTTCATGCATGTTTGAACAACCTAAGGTTGCTGTATATGGCAATTTGCATAATTGGCATTTAAATAAGCACATATGGAGTTTGAATTTGAACCCTTGGTTCAAACCAACTTCATTTAATCTGTTCTAAGTTGCATTAGCCAAAACACACTCATTTTGCCATGTCATATTCATGCGTCATATTGTTGCATTGCATTGATTGTGATTTCTTTGTGTTGCCGGTAATTGTCCCCTCTCGATAGACATGGTTCCGACGATGAGTTCGGTGACACTGATGAAGAACTATATTATCTTCAGAAGTGCCAGGCAAGCAAAACCCCCTTGTTCATTCCGATACAATATCACTCTCTCACTCCTGCTCTCTTTTACTGCATTAGGATAACAACGACATATCTGTTACTTGCTGCGGTAGTTGAACCCCTTTCCTCTGCATGACCTGCCATTGCCACAGTAAATAGATGAAACCCACTAGCATGAGTAGGAGTTGTTTGAGCCCTGATGTGCCTACTCATTCATGCTTGTTTGTCATGCCTGCTATTACTTAGAGTTGAGTCAGGTCTGATTCATTGGGGATGAATCGGAGGTGTGATAACATGTCCTACTGTTGAGAGCTAAGAGTTTGAACACGATTTGGAAAAGGTAGCAGTGAGAGGCCATGTAGGAGTACATGGTGGGTTGTCTCATTGCAGCCGTCCTCAAGAACTAAGTTCTGTGTTTGTGATCCATGAACAGCTACTACCACACATTGGGATCCTTAATTGACTCTCTCGACTTATTAATCACCTTGATCTCTGTCCAGGAGTTGCAACTAGTTTCTGGTGTTTGTAGGTAGTGTTAGTAGTCTACCAAGCGGCACCCGGTACAAGTGGGCTTGGGACAGACTAGGCATAGTGGCATGGTGTACCAAGTGGCACCCGGATGGTGGGCTTGGGAACCCTGCTCACATCGTTTGGGGCCGTGAGCGACACCCTGGCCGGATCTCCTTGCGGATGGAACCCGAATAGGCGATAAACCTGGACAAGAGACTTGTGTGGTTAGTCAGGTCGTGGCCGACACCCTCGCTGGGCTTCCGCTTGAAGGTTGTCGAGTACATGTCGTGTAAACGGCGGTAAGTGGTGAGAGCGTGTGTGAAGAAGTACACCCCTGCAGGGTTAATATGATCTATTCGAATAGCCGTGTCCGCAGTGAAGGACTTCTGGGTTGCCTATACAGTTCATAGACAAGTGAAAGTGGATACTCTAAAATACGCAAGATAAGCGTGAGTGCTATGGATGGCGTTCTCGTAGGGAGACGGGAGCGGATCCATAGTGGCGTATTGATATGGTGAATATGTGGACTCGTGTGCGCCACCTCAAAAGAGTTACTTGCAGTCGTAGTTCAGGTTAGCCACTGAGTCAAAGCTGGCTTGCTGTAGTTAAACCCCACCATCCCCTTTGTTGATAATGATGCATATGTAGTTAGATCTGATGTAAGTCTTGCTGGGTACATTTGTACTCACGTTGCTTAATTTATGTTTTTGCAGAGAGACTTCAGTCTCGCTAGTAGTTCCACGTGGACTTCGATGTTTAGCTTGTTACCTCAGCTACAATCTTGAGCCCTCGGCAGGATCTGGTAGATAGTCAGGCTTCTCAGCCTTTTTCATTTGTAGATGTCTGTACTCAGACATGTTAAGCTTCCATTTGTGCTTTGACTTGTATGCTCTGAATGTTGGGTCGTGAGACCCATGTTTGTAATATCTCGCTCCTCGGAGCCTATTGAATAATACTTTGACTCGTAGAGTTATGTTGTGATGCCATGTTGTATTTGCACATATCGAGCATATTGTGTGTATGTTATTGAAATGCTTGGTATGTGTGGGATCTGACTATCTAGTTATTTATCCTTGGTAGCCTCTCTTACCGGGAAATGTCTCCTAGTGCTTCCACTGAGCCCTGGTAGCTTGCTACTGCTCCGGAACACTTAGGCTGGCCGCCATGTGTCCTTCTTCATTCCTGTGTCTGTCCCTTCGAGGAAATGTCACGCGGTGTCTATCGGAGTCCTGTTACCCTGCTACAGCCCGGTTTACCGGAGTCCTGCTAGCCCAGTTGCTACAGCCCGGATTCACTCGCTCATGACCGACACGTTCGTTGCTGGGTCATGTATGCCTATCCCTGTAAGTTAGTGCCACTTTGGGTTCACGACTAGCCATGTCAGCCCGTGTTCTTGGTCATATGGATGCTAGCGGCACTATCATATAAGTGAGCCAAAAGGCGTAAACTGTCCCGGGCCAGGTAAGGTGGCACCCGTGGGAATACCGTGCGTGAGGCCGCAAAGTGATATGATGTGTTACATGCTAGATCAGTGTGACTTAGGATCGGGGTCCTGACAACTTTGGTATCAGAGCTTGACTGCCTGTAGGATTACCAAGCCAAACTGGTCGAAGTTGAGTCTAGAAATTCTTTAGTTATATAAGGGAATTGATTGTGGGATGGAACGTAAGGCTCTTTTTACTCCTTATACCTTATCTGATCCGAGTCATCTTATCTTTCCTATGGGGTTAAGGAACTAGGCTATCTTTTCTTTCTATCAGGATCACGTGTTACTAATCCGTAGACTTATAGGATTAATGGATTTAAGCCTCTGTTCAGTTCCTACTACTTCCGTATGATAACTGTTGATCCCGAAACCTTGATATTGTGCTTCTGAGTGGCTATGCCACCATTTTTGTAGCATGTCTCCAATCCTTTTGAGCATTTACAGTCGTTATGCTGTCCGAGTCATCCCAGGTTTCTAAACAGTCCGATGCATTTGCAAATTCCTTCTTCCCGTTCCCGATGTCCTCTCTGGCCAGGTTAACCACACTAGACGGTGAGTTGAGGTACTCTATTGCCTCGACATTTATCTTGGAGTTATTATTATGACCCTAGGTGTCTCAGGGGATCATCTAGTAGTCTAGCCATGTTTTGTGATCCCAGTGTGATGACTCTGGCCATCATTCCCGAAAGCATCCCGTGATGCCACTTAGTTAGTAGGCATGCCACTTCTGGGTTTTGAACCCGAGATTCACCCTACTTACTTCATGTTGATAGTGTTTGCTAGTGCCTTTAGGATATTAGTAACCTTTGCGTTAGTCCTCGAGGTCTGTGGTATTTCCTTCTTCCAAATACCATGAACTGGCTATGGTAGAAGTTCTTTTGAACCAAAAGATCACAACTAGAGTGCTCTTGATGAGTTCTCGATTCCATGTTGTGACTCTGCCAGTTCTACCTTTCTGCATGGGTTATCTGGAAGAAACATGTTGAACTTGTTCGACATGCTAATCTATGCATCCACAACTCAGAAAATCATATGTTCTTTTGAGTTGTCCCTCTTTAGTTGTTTTCTGGCCCTTGTCTATCAATTGATAGTCAGGAGTGATTATGCATTCGTGTTATCAATGCCTATTACTCTTGTGGTCCGTCGAGCCATTCTACTCCGGAATGATTAGGAGAAACAAACTCCACTACCTCTTCCATATCCAGGATTGGGTCAAAGTAGTTGTATTCCGCAGATCAAAATGCCAATCCAGCTGTTGATTCTGTTCTACCTGAAGTATTACCCACTTTATGTCAGGAATGTCATGAGGATTGCACCTTCTCTTATGGATTCTTGATGTAGTGATACTTCTCGCCATCATTATTCATTCCTCGGTTCCGTGTTGTCACAACCGGAGTGCTGACAAGTGAATCGTGATGTGTGAAATCTATATTCCTAGCAACCATGTTGCATAGTGATTAATGGACGATAATCTCATTCTTAGTGTGTTGGTTATGGAATCATCATTCTAAGATTGATCGTGCCACCTAGTCCTTACTTTCGGTGCACTTTTCGATCAATGAGTTAGGGCTATGCCAATCCCTTGCTTATTTGATCATTTCGTCCTGCCCTTAGAAGCAAGATTGTTCCCGAGCTTAATAATATATCGGTGGTTCGTGATTTTTCGAATATCTTCTCGGAGGTATCACCAGGTTGGCACCTGACCGCTATGTCGAGCTCGTGACCAAGTTGGTTTTCGAAACCACCCTTTCTCCAAGAATCCGTGTTGGATACCCTGAGCCAGTTGGTTAAGCTAAACAACAACTTGGAGAGTTGGAAGATGAAAGCTTGTCTGACTTTGTTCATTTTAAGGGATATCTTGTGTGCGTGTGTGTGTTGAAGATAGACGATATCTTCCCTGATTGAACCTCGTGGTCAATTATTGGATCTATTGTCTTGCCAAAACTTTGATTTGAGTATGGGTTATCCTCAAATCAAATTAGAACCAACGATGTTCATAATGTTGTCTTACTCGTGGTTGATCCCTCGAGCATACACCCTTACATCCTTGGATCTGACCAATGCTATTACTTGATCTCGTAATTATGGAATTCCATCTTCATGGAAACCTGGATGAATTGTTGTTGAGCCCATCGACAACATCCTTGTCTTCTCCATAATTTTGTTGAACATTAAGCTAGTGTTGGAAACTTATATATGCATTATCTTCATGTTCCGTTCATGAAGCATATGTCCAAATGAAAGATGTGACTTCCTCTAATTCACGTGCATCTGATGCAAGTTGCCGCCGTGAATTCGAGAAAGTTTGTTTTGCCTCCTTTGGAATCATCCCAATCAGTCATGCATAGGTGCGAAGTATTCTGTGGTTTGGAGACTTGCAACCTTCATTCTATATGTGTCCCTAGCACACCAAGCCACTGATTGATTTGTTCAAGGATAAGAAGTTCAAATGCTATTCCCGAAGGGCCCAGAAGGACATGCACATGACTTCGTTATTTCAATGATGGTTCCCCACCTGAACTCGGTAGTGTTTTACTATAAGACTACTACGTGGTCATGCTTGTCTTGGACGGCGTGTTCACAGGTTTGTAGCAGAACCAGCTCATGTTTTGGAGCTTGCTATCGTAGTTTACTTCCTGAGAATCTCGCAACGTCATCTCGTCGGTTTGTGTTGAAAACTTTCTTTTCCAGACATGCTGTCTGAATTATCATGTTACCAACCAGATATGAATCTCAGGCAGATATGATGGTTGGAACTTCTTCCAAGAACTATGATATAGACTCCAGTGAAGTGGACGCACCTAGCTGGAAGTACTATCATTGTAGTATCTTGATTAAGCCATTTGGTCACTACCCATAAGGATTTGATAGGATTTACTCCCTAGTTGTCCCTTATGGATTCTTGTGCTCCCGAAGTCCTACCTTTTACTTGATGTTCTAGACATCAAACCATATCTATGAATGGGTTAAGCTAGCACATCAAGGAGAACATTTGAAGCGCAGTGCTAAATGTCTCTCGGTCGATCATCCAGATTTTGTTTCCTTGGCATTGCTAGGGTGAAATCTGAGAAAGTGTTGTCTTCCTTTCCATCTGCATCCTCCATCATTATATATCATGGTAGTATGTAGTTGTATTAACATTCTTTTCATAGATGTTGGTAGAACTATGATGATTACGGAATTGCTCAAGTTCTTGAGAGCACGCGCAAGCAAAATCATTCCTTGTGTTGTTTTCAACAACGTAATCCACATCATCCATTCTAATTCGGGTATGTCATTCTACCGAACCCCTCCAAACGATTGCTTGAGAATTGCCTTAGGCTGGTATAAAGAGTTTCAATGATATCTGAATCAAAGGCAATTCTTTTTGCCACTTAAGGGGATATTTCTAAAATTCACCTTCCCTAAGGTGCCCCGTTATGGTATCATGGCAACTCAACTCCTCGCTACATTGACAACCGTTCACCACCCTCTTAAGTGTGGAATTGTTGTCTACCTAGTGGACCCTCGTCATCTGTTCCACTCCATCCCTCTAGATGTATGCTTCGTGTCTCAGCTCGGGAGATGCTGCTATGTCTCATCCCATGAGTTGATCCTGAGTTGTTCGGTCTTCGAGAAGATCAATTCTTCTAGAGTTTTCCTTTCCTCTTCTTGTCATGTTAGTTGGAGTTCTCAGAGGAAGACATCGAGTCAAAGATGGTGATCGAATCAACGCCCCTATGAAGTGCAACCTGGATCGTGAAGATTGTGTTAGTTTGCGTTCCCCCTTCATCTTACCCTACGCTTGAATCTCGGGACGAGATTCTTGTTTAGTGGGGGTGAGTTGTCACATCCCTAGTTCTGGTATGCACTAGACTAGCCCTTCATGTGTGCATCATGTTTAAATTTTATTTAAGTTGAAATGGGGATTGCTCAAACCCTAGCACCAGATCAAATCAACTAGGTTCAAATAAAAATATTCTTAATGAACCCAAAATGCTCTTCAGAAAAGTTCATTATTTTTGGATTGGTCTAGAACCTCTCCGAAAAATGGTGCACATTTTTCTAGGCCATTCTGGATTTTTGAATTAAATCTTACGGTATTTGCATTTGGGCATTTAATTGCTAAATAATATTTCAAATGCTCAAATAATCACAAAATGAAATGTTTGCTGTTGGAAATATTCCAAACAGTGACATTGAGCAGTTTCATGATTTTTGGAAATGCCCTGGCATTTTTAATAAAGCCAAACACAATTATAGAAAATAGAAAATGAAAATAAAAGGGAGAGAAAGTTACCTGGACCTACCTGCTGTGCAGCCCACCTGGCCAGTCCACCTGGCGGCCCAGTTGGCTGGCCCAGCCCAGCCAGCGCTGCCTGCTTCTTCAACCTTCTGCCAGAAGGAGAAGCAGGTGCGTGGCGAGCGCGCAACCGAACGCAGCCACCTCCTGCTGCCGCCGAGCCCCTGGACGCGTGGATGAACACCCCGGTGTCGTCCCGATCCGCCCGACCTCTCTCACTCTTCCCCTGCTCCCTCTCTCGCCGTTCCCCACCTCACCGAAAGCTCTCGCGCCGCCGACGAGCACCACCGCGGCCATCGTGCACCCCTCACCATTTCGCCGAGTCCAGAAGCACCGCCGAAACCTCCCTGTCCTCCCAATCGAGGTACGAGACGCCAGGAGGCCCTACTTCATCACCATCGCGGTCATCTTCAACCTCGAGCACCCAAGCCCCTCGCCGTCGATTCACGCTATCAAGGACATCCCCGAGCCCACTGACCTACTGCGCCGACTCGCCGTGAGCTCCTGCCTCCTAGCCCCTTGCTCCCGTACTCTTTTTCTCGCCATGGCCACCGTTCCGCTGGTGACCGATTCGCGCCGCCGCCTGAGCTTCTCGCCGCCATGGCTAGAGGCCGTTCGCATCGCCCCTAGGCACGTGGACATGCTCTAGACCTCTCCAGGAACCCAACCCGCACCCCAACTCGCTCTCTCGAGCGCTGCAGCCGCGTCCCCGCACCCGGCCGAACTCCGTCCACCGCTCCGCACGTCGCCGCCGCCGCTACACTGCACCCCGGCACCTCCCGCTGCCTCGTTTAGATGCGCCGCATCGCCAGCTCTTCGTAGCCGCAAACCACGCGTGAAACGGTGCTCCGTAGCAAGCACATGATGCACCTCCGCCGTCGGCCGAGGTCGTCGCCGGTTAACCTCCGGCGAGGATGACATGGCACCTTAATTGAACACTAATGACGCCACTAACTAACCCCCTAGCTCACTGGCAGATGGGCCCCACGCCCTAATTAATCCCTATTTTGTTTCTGTTTAGGTTAGTTTAAAATCCAGCAGGACCCACATGCCTGAGTTGACCCCGCTGACGTGGTCGTTGACTCGGCCCACACGCAGCGACCCTAACGAGCACCGTGTCACTGACCAGTGGACCCCACTGGTCAGGTTTGACCTGGGTCAACCCTGTTGACTGCTGACATCATAGTGACGTCACCCTGACGCAATAAAGCATTTTCTGGATTTAAGTTTATTCAGGAAATTCCAGAAAATGTCCTGAACTTCTAAAAATCATAGTAAATCAACCGTAACTCCAAATGAAATAATTTATATATGAAAAATGATCAGAAAAATCCAATCTATCAATCTGTACCATTTTCATGCATGTTTGAACAACCTAAGGTTGCTGTATATGGCAATTTGCATAATTGGCATTTAAATAAGCACATATGGAGTTTGAATTTGAACCCTTGGTTCAAACCAACTTCATTTAATCTGTTCTAAGTTGCATTAGCCAAAACACACTCATTTTTCCATGTCATATTCAGGCATCATATTGTTGCATTGCATTGATTGTGATTTCTTTGTGTTACCGGTAATTGTCCCCTCTCGATAGACATGGTTCCGACGATGAGTTCGGTGACACCGATGAAGAACTATATTATCTTCAGAAGTGCCAGGCAAGCAAAACCCCCTTGTTCATTCCGATACAATCCCACTCTCTCGCTCCTGCTCTCTTTTACTGCATTAGGACAACAACGACATATCTGTTACTTGCTACGGTAGTTGAACCCCTTTCCTCTGCATGACCTGTCATTGCCACAGTAAATAGATGAAACCCACTAGCATGAGTAGGAGTTGTTTGAGCCCTGATGTGCCTACTCATTCATGCTTGTTTGTCATACCTGCTATTGCTTAGAGTTGAGTCAGGTCTGATTCATTGGGATGAATCGGAGGTGTGATAACATGTCCTACTGTTGAGAGCTAAGAGTGTGAACACGATTTGGTAAAGGTAGCGGTGAGAGGCCATGTAGGAGTACATGGTGGCTTGTCTCATTGCAGCCGTCCTCAAGAACTGAGTTCTGTGTTTGTGATCCATGAACAGCTACTACCACACATTGGGATCCTTAATTGACTCTCTCGACTTATTAATCACCTTGATCTCTGTCCAGGAGTTGCAACTAGTTTCTGGTGTTTTTAGGTAGTGTTAGTAGTCTACCAAGTGGCACCCGGTACAAGTGGGCTTGGGACAGACTAGGCACAGTGGCACGGTGTACCAAGTGGCACCCGGATGGTGGGCTTGGGAACCCTTCTCACATCGTTTGGGGCCGTGAGCGACACCCCGGCCGGATCTCCTTGCGGATGGAACCCGAATAGGTGGTAAACCTGGACGAGAGACTTGTGTGGTTAGTTAGGTCGTGGCCGACACCCTCGCTGGGCTTCAGCTTGAAGGTTGCCGAGTACATGTCGTGTAAACGGCGGTAAGTGGTGACAGCATGTGTGAAGAAGTACACCCTTGCAGGGTTAATATGATATATTCGAATAGTCTTGTCCGCGGTGAAGGACTTTTGGGTTGCCTGTACAGTTCATAGACAAGTGAAAGTGGATACTCTAAAATACGCAAGATAAGCGTGAGTGCTATGGATGGCGTTCTCATAGGGAGACGGGAGCGGATCCATAGTGGCGTATTGATATGGTGAATATGTGGACTCGTGTGCGCCACCTCAAAAGAGTTACTTGCAGTCGTAGTTCAGGTTAGCCATTGAGTCAAAGCTGGCTTGCTGTAGTTAAACCCCACCATCCCCTTTGTTGATAATGATGCATATGTAGTTAGATTTGATGTAAGTCTTGCTGGGTACATTTGTACTCACGTTGCTTAATTTATGTTTTTGCAGAGAGACTTCAGTCTCGCTAGTAGTTCCATGTGGACTTCGATGTTTAGCTTGTTACCTCAGCTACGATCTTGAGCCCTCGGCAGGATCTGGTAGATAGTCAGGCTTCTCAGCCTTTTTCATTTATAGATGTCTGTACTCAGACATGTTAGGCTTCCATTTGTGCTTTGACTTGTATGCTCTGAATGTTGGGTCGTGAGACCCATGTTTGTAATATCTCGCTCCTCAGAGCCTATTGAATAATACTTTGAGTCATAGAGTTATGTTGTGATGCCATGTTGTATTTGCACATATCGAGAATATTGTGTGTATGTTATTGAAATGCTTGGTATGTGTGGGATCTGACTATCTAGTTGTTTATCCTTGGTAGCCTCTCATACCGGGAAATGTCTCCTAGTGCTTCCACTGAGCCCTGGTAGCTTGCTACTCCTCCAGAACACTTAGGCTGGCCGGCATGTGTCCTTCTTCGTTCCTGTGTCTGTCCCTTCAGGGAAATTTCACGCGGTGTCTATCAGAGTCCTGTTAGCCTGCTACAGCCCGGTTTACCGGAGTCCTGCTAGCCCAGTTGCTACAGCCTGGATTCACTCGCTGATGATCGACACGTTCGTTGCTGGGTCATGTATGCCTGTCCCTATAAGTTAGTGCCACTTTGGGTTCACGACTAGCCATGTCAGCCTAGGTTCTTGGTCATATGGATGCTAGCGGCACTATCATATACGTGAGCCAAAAGGCGCAAACGGTCCCGGGCCAGGTAAGGTGGCACCCGTGGGAATACCGTGCGTGAGGCCGCAAAGTGATATCATGTGTTACATGCTAGATCGGTGTGACTTAGGATCGGGGTCCTGACAGAATGTGAGTGGCATAGATCATATTGACCGTTTTCACCTGGGGTGGAAATTTCTTCTATCCCCCCGTGTTCGGACGCCCAGGCTCATCGTCATCGTCGCTGTGCAGCCCCTTGTCCTTGTTCTCGGCATTTATTTTACCGGCCTGTTTGAACACCCGGCAGTCTCTATTAGTGTGGTTTTCTCGTTTATCCGGGGTACCATGAATTTGGCACGAGCGATCAAGTATGCGGTCCAGACTGGACGGTCCCTGATTGTTTCTTTTGAACGACTTTTTCCGCTAACCGGATTTTGAGCCATTGAATACGGCATTGACTGCCGTGTCTTTAGTGTTGTCGCCATTGTTTCGTCGCTTATGTCTGTTGCGCCGTGGCTTGCCGTTATTGTCACGGACATCTCAAATGCCGGGATTTATTGGCGTGGTGCTACTGCGAGCCAACCAACTTTACTCGCCCACGCAAAAGAGGGTCATGAGCGTCGTGAGGGCTGCCATGGACTTTGGTTTTTCTTGTCCGAGGTGTCGGGCGAGCCACTCGTCATAGATATTATGCTTAAAGGCCGCCAGGGCTTCGGCATCCGGACAATCGACAATTTGGTTCTTTTTGGTTAGGAACCGAGTCCAGAATTTCCTGGCTGACTCTCCAGGCTATTGGGTAATGTGACTCAAGTCATCAACATTCGGTGGTCGCACGTACGTGCCCTGGAAGTTGTCGAGCAACGCGTCCTCCAGGTTTTCCCAGCTGCCGATGGAATTTGCCGGTAGGCTATTTAGCCAGTGCCAGGCCGGTCCTTTGAATTTAAGGGGAAGATACTTGATGGCGTGTAGATCGTCACCGCGGGCCATGTGAATGCGGAGAAGGAAATCTTCGATCCATACTGCGGGGTCTGTTTTGCCATCGTATGATTCGATGTTTACGGGCTTAAACCCTTCTGGGAATTCATGATCCATTACTTCGTCGGTGAAGCAGAGGGGTTGTGCGACGCCTCTATGTCGGGCTATGTTGCTACGTAGTTCGAATGAGTCTGGTTGGTTATGTTCGGCCCGGCTGGACTTATGGATAGTGTATCCGGCGTGATGATCATCGTCATGTGTTCTGGTGCGCCCCCGTGATCCGTAGATCGATCTTGGCTGTCCTGCCTTGTTTTCCAGTATGTCTCGCAGGTCCTTCCTATTGCCCCGGGACGCAGTGTATTGGCGTAGGGGTGTAGGCTGGTATTCGGGCTGATATGCTGTTTTATCCCGGACACCAGGTGGCCGATCAGCCTCGTCCTGTGCTGTTAGTATGGGCTGATCCTCGAGTTGAGGTAGCCACTTGTTCTTTGGATAACCTTTGGTGTGGCGCTCGAGTCCATATTCCTCGGCTGCCAGGACTTCAGTCCATCTATCTGTGAGCAGATCTTGATCAGCTTGGAGCTGCTGCTGCTTCTTTTTCAGGCTCCTCGCAGTGGCCATAAGCCGACGTTTGAAGCGCTCCTACTCTACAGGGTCCTCAGGCACGCCGAATTCGTCATCACCAAGGCTAATCTCATCTTCGGAGGGGGGCATATAATTGTCCTCCTCCGGGTATCCGTCCATCGCCTGTTCGTCTGGGCTGATCTGCCCGTCTTGATGTTCGGCCTGCTCGAAGGCAGGCTGATCTGGGTTGTATTCATCTTCGGCACCATCCATATTGTTTTCGTCTCCTGTGCCGGTATTGCTGTGGTGGGGCTTGGAGCGGCGCCGATGACGCCCATGCTTTGCTGTCTTCCTTAAGGGATTATCCTCCATTGCCTCATCACCATTGGTTTCTCTTGGAGTGTCCACCATATATATATATCATATGAGGAGGTGGCTGTCCAGCGCCCCGTGCGCGGTGGTTCTTGTTCTTCTCCTACATCGTCGTCCATACCGTCGATGTCTTCAGAGTCAAAGTCAAGCACGTCGGTCAAATCATCGACCGTGGCAATGAAGTGGGTGGTGGGTGGGCAACAAATTCCCTCGTCGTCTGCTTCCCACTCGAGCCGGACATAGTTCGGCCAAGAGTCTCCTGACAAAGACAGAGACTTTAACGAGTTCAACATGTCGCCAAAGGGAGAATGCTGGAAGATATCCGCAGCATGAACTCCATTACCGGAGCCCAACCAGATTCGGCGGGCTCGGGGGTGCGCGGTCTGGAACCTACAGCCGGACACAAGTCCAGGGGTCTAGAGAAATAGGCTTCCTTGGGGGTGAAGTCTATGTTCGGCTCTACCGCCGATGAGTGTGCGGCCTCAGAGGCAGGGTCTATCCACCCATACCCGGACGACGCAATCTGCCCCGGATTTAGGTCTAGAGCTCCTGCAGGTGTGATATCCCGAGTATTGTCCGACAACAGGTTTAAGTCGTGCTCATCGTGACTGTTCGGTGCTCCTGGAGCAGGCCCAAATCCGTCGAAGATCAAGTCTCCACGAATATCGGCCGTGTAGTTGAAGTTTCCGAACCTGACCTGATTGCCAGGGGCGTAGTTGTTGATCTGCTCCAGATGGCCAAGCAAATTGGCCCGCAATGCGAAGCCACCGAACACGAAGATCTGTCCGAGGAGAAAATTCTCACCCTGGACCACATTGTTGTTGATGATTGAAGGAGCCATCGAGCCTTGCAGCGACGACACAGAGGAACTCTCAGTGAAAGCACCAATGTCGGTGTCAAAACCGGCGGATCTCGGGTAGGGGGTCCCGATCTGTGCGTCTAAGGCTAATGGTAATAGGAGGCAAGGAACACGATGTTTTACCCAGGTTCGGCCCTCTCAATGGAGGTAAAACCCTACTTCCTGCTAGATTGATCTCGATGATATGAGTATTACAAGAGTTGATCTACCATGAGATCGTAGAGGCTAAACCCTAGAAGCTAGCCTACGATGATTATGATTGTCCCCCTAAGGACCAAACCCTCCGGTTTATATAGACACCGAAGGGGGCTAGGGTTTGCACAGAGTCGGTTACAAAGAAGGAAATCTAATATCTGGATCGCCAAGCTTGTCTTCCACGCAAAGGAGAGTCCCATCCAGACACGGGACGAAGTCTTGAGTCTTGTATCTTCATGGTCCAACAGTCCGGGCAAAGTATATAGTCCGACTGTCTGGATACCTCCTAATCCAGGACTCCCTCATTCGCCCCGACATATCGATCCCAGAGCAACACGTCGCCGCGGAAGCCAAGGAAGACATTGACTACGTTGCCATGCCGAAGGCTTTATGTCAGCGGGCTAGCATGTTACTGTATCTCGGGAAAGCTGGCTACGACATCAAGCTCGTCGACAGCGATGACTTCATGTGGGCCATGTCACAAGTTAAGTGGTCCATCCCCAACCCCTCCGGTTCAACCGCTGTCGATCTCTTCTACGGCCCTGCCGCTGATCTCCTCCGCCAAGCGGTCAAGGATTTGCGATCCTTATACGCCATCGAGCCCATTTTGTCATTTTTGAAGGACACGTTCTACAGCGGTGACTTGGGATCCTCAATTGCCAAGTCAGATCTCATCGACCATGACCACGACCATGAGGAGGGCACCCACGAAGGTTTATCCAAGGTGAAACAACCCATCTGTGACATCAAAGAGCGCACCATGGGTCTGTGCTCTCCCAACTAGAAGGATCAAGTCCATGAAATGTGAGGCAACATCCTATCAGCAAATCTTACCTTTTCTAGCTTGCCAACCCGTACCCTTTGTTGTAGTAGCATTTGCCGTGCAGTGCATTAACTGTGTCGTGTTTAATTATTTCAGTTATGCAAAAATGTATTATTCAATAGGGCTATGTGATGTTTAAGTATGAATAGTCCACTTTAATTTCACGAATGGCTATATTTGGTTGCTTATAGTGAGTAGATGCCTTGTTTATCTGTATTTGGTTGTTAGGTTGGTTGCAGTGAGCATTTTCTAGTTATCGAGCAGATGCCTTGTTTATATGTATTTGGTTCTTAGTTTGGTTGAAGTGAGCATTTGTCCAGTTATCAAGCAGATGCCTAGTTTATCTGTATTTGGTTGTTAGGTTGCTTTTTTAGCATTTGTCCAGTTTTCAAGAAGATGCCTTATTTATCTATATCTGCTTGTTAGGTTGGTTCACTACAAGAAATATGTCAACTTGTGACCACCACTATTGGTCACTGAAAGGTCACAAATTTCCATTTACGACCTTTTTGTGACCAAAAACAGAAGGTCAAAAGCTGGCCGTCATAAACTAACTATAGCGACCTTTCTTCTGAAATGGTCAAAGACGTTTACGACCAAAATATTCCTACTGTGGCGTTTTGGTCACTAGCAACCTCCCCCAGGCCACGTAGGCATCCAGCGTGGCAAGCTGATGTGGCACAAGATTCAGCCCGGTCCAATTCGATTTTCTACATGGGCCGAGCCCAACAATTCGGCCTTTTTACTGTATATTTTCTCTATTAATTTTCTCTAGCTACATGGGCCTAGCCTAACAATTTGGCCTTTTTATTTTATGGGTCATGGCCTTTTTGTACAACAGTTTTAGTTTTTTTATAAAATGGGTCCACTAGTCAAACAGATCCCACTTGTCAGGTTCTGATAAGTGGGTCCTAGCTATTAGGCCCAAATTCTTCATATTTCAATTTGACAATAAGAAAATAACTAGTAGTTAAATTGGCAAGGAAAAACACATAAGATACTTCAAATAACAATAGCCAGATTCAATACAAGCTCTACAAATAACACGTCCTACAAGTTGTAGCATATACAAGCTTATTTACAAGCTCTACAAATGACAAGTCCTACAAGCTATAGCATTTACAAGTTCTACAAGTTACACGTAATACAAGCTTAGCTAATACAAGCTCTACAACTATGGGAATCAGTTACAAGCTCTACAAGTATTTTCTTCTTCTACATGTAGCTCCTTCAATAGCGATCAAATGCCGGCTCACTGGAGAGTCAGGACTGGGCCTTCCACGGACGCCCTGTTACATGAATCAGCTGATAAAAATTAGAAAAACTGGAGACAATATATTATGAACATTCCATTCAAAAAAGGAGTAACTCAGTTGAAGTGAACACATCAGCAGTTTTCTCATTGAAGTGAACACAGCAGCAGTTTTTCTCATTGAAGTGAACACAGCAGCAGTTTTTCTCATTGAAGTGAACACAACAGCAACAGTTTTTCTCATATAGTATGTGTCTTAATATAACTCCTAAGAAATGTTCACAACCTGAATTAACTACACTTTTTCTCATTGAAGTGAACACAGCAACAGTTTAATCAAGAACCCCATACTTTACTATAGAATGTTTCTTCTGAATGCATAGCTTAAAGGCGGGGCGGGGCTGAGAATCATCATAACAGGATATGTATATATATATATGTAGAGAGAGAGAGAGATCACCTTAACAATAGATGGTGGGCATCCTCGCCGGATCGGAGCAGCTTGTCCCTGGCCCTCCCCACGGGATGGTACCAAACTGCACACACACCAAGCAAGAGAGCACGCATCAGATCATATGAGAAAATGAACAAAAAATAGAGAGGAGGAGGAGAGGGGTCACCTTGGCAACAGATGAACAAACTTTGGTCATTTGGCTCTGTCCTCGCCGGATTGAAGCATCTTGTCCTTTGGCCCTGTCCACACACCAAGCAAACTGCAGAAAAAACACGCAATGAAAAACTGAAGATCACAGTGTATGGAAAACTGAAGATCATAGTGATGATAACATACAAACAAAGGATCTTTGGCCCATCAAGTTTTAAGACAAAAAAAGAGCAAAACCAACAATGCTACAAATCAGAGATTACAGGAACAACAACAGAAGGTTGTTTAACAAGTTTGAACGGCCACTATATATAACACAATGTATGTAATGTAAAATTTCTGGATGAACAAGCTTTAATGGCTACAGTATTGTGATATTGTGATAATGGGAGGAGGCTTCCCATAAAACAGCAGGAAAATGCACTACTATTGTGATATTCCTCCCATAGAAAACACTAATATTCCAGTAGAGATCAAATGCTTGTGAGCAGGAAAATAATGGTAGATTCACAACTTCAGTTCGGGTAAATATCACCACATGTATCAGTATACAGGCAACAATAGTATCATCGAGCACAGAAAAACAGCAGCTTGACCCATGTAAGTCATAGCTCTTTAGAGAGAAAGAAAGAACAGGTTCAGCTAGCTATGTATTCATAGTTGAGAGCTAAGTAATTTGTTTGTTTATGCTGTAATTGACAGACCTAGTACAAGAAACAAGCCAAGTGAAACAATATTGACTAATTCGATGGAAATACAAGCTAATCTACTTAGATAGTAGGTGAGCATCCAATCCATGATGCAGCGGCAGGTGCAAATATGATATGATGTGAAGAAGAAGCTAGCTGGAGAGGTTGGGGATGAAACCAAAATTACAAACCATTGGCGGACCTCACATCACCACAGTTTTATCATTTTATAAGCAACTGGAAACTATGCAGAGCAGAGCAGACCGGACAGTAAAAGAATTATCAAGTAGGGCAAAACAGCAGCATGGCCATCAACTCATAGCCCTGAAGAAAGAAAGAACCAATAGGGTCAGCTACTTATTTATTCAGAATTGAGAGTTGAGCAATCATTAGAAAACTAAAGATACTGCTCAGCTAACTAAATAACACATGATTCAGTACACACTTGAGCTTTTATGTTTGGAGGATCAGGTTGGTTAAACAGATACAGTGGATGGAACATAGCAGAGATAGGCTAGTATAGCTCTAGTTTTAGTCATCCCAAAGGAATATTCATAGCAAAGCAAGATAGGTTGAAGCTAGACAAGCGGATTTCGAGTGTTGATAAGCACCAGAATGCTAGCAAATTGGCCTATATTTATATGTTCACTTCTCTTTATAATTCACTAATGCAAAGGTGTAAATCTTCATCCTTCTTTAATGACGACACAGATAAACAAGTTTTATCCAAAAAAGGTGTCTAAACAATTCAATCACTGATCCCTGACCTGCATGGATCAGGAGCATGTAGAAAACTGAGTGAACAAGGCCATGCGAGCTCACCTAATCGATCTAGTGTTGCACACGAGGATGCCTTGGACGAGGACGGCAGGGTCGGTTGAGGACCGCAGCGGCAGAGGCGACTGTGCCTGCAGCGGCGGAGGCCCTGCCTTCGTCTGACGCTGTCGAGGGCGGCAGATCTGTCGAGGTACACGGCGGCGACAGCTGCTGCATGGGGAGGGGGGCTGTGGCCGGCGTGTAGCTTGGGTGGATCCTCCTTGAGGAGCCTGGCCTTGGCGCGGCGGATCTCTGTGTTGAGCACGCACCATCGATGGTGGGAGAGGCGGCCGCCCGAGCAAATCAATGAGAAGGGGTCAGAGGTCATGGCCATGCGAGGCAAATCGCCAGTAAAACGACTCAGCTGCGGGAGGAGACGAACCTGATTTGGCCGGCGGGGACCGCTGCATGTCCTTACCATCGAGGATCTGGCAGCCGTCTCGCTCGCACGGCCTGGATCCGCCCGCCACGTCGTGGTCAGAGTGGAGAAGATGGCGAGGTCGGCGGCGGAGACGAAGGAGCCGGAGACGGAGGCTGGCCACGCCGGGGACGCCATGAGATGCTCTGCGATCCGCGGGTGAGGAGCGAGGCAATGACGAGTAGCGCGGGCGCGAACGGCGGGAGCAGGTGGTCGTCCACGAAGGCGAGGAGGAGCGGCTTGAGGTGGGAGGGGAGGTCGCGGC
>NC_057804.1:406679315-406767447 GCF_018294505.1 Triticum aestivum | reverse complement strand
GGGAGAGGGGAGAGGGGTTAGGGTTTGGGCTGCGGATCGTGGGGGGGAGTGGTGTGCGGGGGAGAGGGGGGGAGTGGTGTGCGGTGGGTGAGTGGTGGCATTCATCCACTGATAGGTGGGCCCGCGAGGAATTAGGCCCACATGTCAGTGTCCTCAACAACGTGTGGTGTAGGTGAGGGGAGCTGCTTTCGGGTGGGTGTGGGTGGCGAGAGGATGAGGGTGTGGGCCGTTGGATCTGGCAGTATCCGACGGTCTGTAATGCTTGATCCGCATGACATGCCCATGGACCAATCAGAATGAAGTGCGGGCTTATGACCATCTAAAATTGTCGTAATTGATTAACAATAGGCGCTACCAACACAGCACCACAGCGCCCGACGAAACTCCATTGCAGCGTGAGCTCCAACGCAGCACCGCGATGCCCGATGGTAAGTTTCCTTCTCTTTTTATGACAATGTTAGTTAAGTTTTCAAATAATTAGTAGTGTTATTCCTTGAATAACGAAAAATCAATTTTCCATTTTTGGAGTGCCCAAAAAGAGTTTTTTTTGTGAAGGACCTGCCATATATTTGTTGCAAAATTGGACCAAATCAATTTTCTAAAATACTAGGACATATTTAATGCATAATTTACCAAATGGTTGGGTTTCAAATGCATAATTGACCACTAGCTAGGAACGGTCATTCCCGCCGTTTTGACCGCATTTTAAAACGGGCATAAAAAATTCAAAAAAATCAAAAAATTGGAAAACCTTCGCATTGTGTCATCATATGTGGCCAAGTTCCTAGGAAAAATAACAAACTTGTAATACGGCAATTATTTTAAAAAAGTGTTCTCAGAAACGAGCTATCATGTGTGGAGATCAATGGCTTTCAAGCCAAATGATCAATCTTATGGCCACATTCATGGCATAGTTTGTTCAAATGATCTCATATTGTGCACAAGGGTGCATATTGGAATGGCAAACAATGTTTCCTAAGGAAGTTTTCATTTTCGTTGGACGAAAAAACCATTTTCCATTTTTCGAGTGCCCGAAAGGAGGTTTTTTTGTGCAGGAACTACCAAATAATTGTTGCAAAATTGGACCAAATCATTTTTATAAAATACTAGGCCATATTTAATGCACAATTGACCAAATGGTTGGGTGTAAAATTTTTTGATCCACCTCTCGTGAAAAAGACAAATTTCCGTCGATTTAGCTGGAAGCGGGTCAAATTTGAACGGCAGCTGCATTATAGTTTGCTATTTATTTTTTCCAAAAATCATTTCTAGGTACATAAGTATCTATTTAATCAGAGAAACACAAAAAAATTTCCAAGATTCAACCACTAGCTAGGAACGGTCATTCCCGCCGTTTTGACCGCATTTTGGAACGGGCATAAAAAATTCAAAAAAAATCAAAAAATTGGGAAACCTTCGCATTGTGTCATCATATGTGGCCAAGTTCGTAGGAAAAATAACAAACTTGTAATACGGCAATTATTTTAAAAAAGTGTTCTCAGAAACGAGCTATCATGTGTGGAGATCAATGGCTTTCAAGCCAAATGATCAATCTTATGGCCACATTCATGGCATAGTTTGTTCAAATGATCTCATATTGTGCACAAGGGTGCATATTGGAATGGCAAACAATGTTGCCTAAGGAAGTTTTCATTTTCGTTGGACGAAAAAACCATTTTCCTTTTTTCAAGTGCCCGAAAGGAGGTTTTTTTGTGAAGGAACTACCAAATAATTGTTGCAAAATTGGACCAAATCATTTTTATAAAATACTAGGCCATATTTAATGCACAATTGACAAAATGGTTGGGTGTAAAAATTTTTGATCCACATCTCGTGAAAAAGACAAATTCCCGCCGATTCAGTGGGAAGCGGGTCAAATTTGAACTGCAGCTGCCTCATAGTTTGCTATTTATTTTTTCCAAAAATCATTTCTAGGTACATAAGTATCTATTTAATCAGAGAAACATCAAAAGTTTTCCAAGATTCAACCACTAGCTAGGAACGGTCAAGCCCGCCGTTTTGACCGCATTTTCAAACGGGCATAAAAAATTCAAAAAAAATCAAAAAATTGGAAAATCTTCGCATTGTGTCATTATGTGTGACCAAGTTTCCAGGAAAAATAATAATCTTGTAATACAGAAATTATCTTAGAAAAGTGTTCTCATAAATGAGCTATCATGTGTGAAGATTCATGGATTTCAACCCAAACGCTCAATCTCATGGTCACATACATGGCATAGTTTGTTCAAATGATCTCATATTGTGCACAATGGTGCATCTTGGAATTCCAAACAATGTTGCCAAAGGGAGTTTTCATTTTCTTTGCACGGAAAATTCATTTTCCATTTTTCGAGTGCCCGAAATGAGGTTTTTTTGTGAAGGACCTACCATATATTTGTTGCAAAATTGTACCAAATCATTTTTATAAAATATTAGGACATATTTAATGCACAATTGACAAAATGGTTGGGTGTCAAAAGTTTTGATCCACCTCTGGTGAAAAAGACAAATTCCCACCGATTTAGTTGGAAGCGGGTCAAATTTGAACTGCAGCTGCCTCATACTTTGCTATTTATTTTTTCCAAAAATCATTTCTAGTTACATAAGTACCTATTTAATCATAAATACATTGTTTGGTGGTGATACGTCGAGGTTTGGGCGGTGGCCGAGGGCCCCAACTCTAGAGCGCATAAACTCGCATGCCCGTCGCGTGGTCACCGCGTGACCGTGGCGTTGCCATGTGTTCTGGGCAGCCTAGGCATGTCTAGTGGGTTGAGCACTCCCCAGGTAGGTGCTAGGAACAAAATTACAACATAAGATTCTCACGAGGAGACCGATCAATGCTCAAACATGAATTAGCGGCCAAGTGTTTGATTAGCGGTACGGGAAATGTACATGGCTAATGGGTGTGAGTTTTGGCTGAGGATGATCAGTTACTAAGAAGACCGTCTTCACAAATTTTCAGCTCAAAAGGAGGACCCTAGGTGGTACTTGCTTTGCAAACCACCACACTGGACATAAATACGAATGTTGAAGCTCGGCTCAAAATAATGAATGGATTGAGCTGGCATTTGGTGGAGGATGGTTATTTGGGCATAGGAAAGTACTGTAGAAAATGGATACTATTTGGACATGCCAAAGTGGTACTTCCTTCACAAACTGTTACTCTGAACAGAATAGGAAAATGAATATTTTTGAATTATTTTTGAACTAGGCAAGGAAGGTTTTTACATATTTGACGAAGATATGACCCAAAGAATTTATGAGATTTTTTTGGGAATTTTAGGAATGACAGAAATATAGGTTGCTTCACAACCTAGGGTAAAAACTGCCAGATGGACATGACACATAGGCAAAACTGATGAGGTGGCGCCTAGTCATAGCAACCCACCACAATTTACAGGGCTATGACCATCTATATTGGTCGTTAACAACTAGAAATAAGGCAGCGGACTAGCGCTATTAGCTTTATGACCATTTCATGTAAGGAAATTATGACCTTTCTGACCAAAATGGTCGCAATGGTTTAGGGTTTGGAGCCCCTCGAACAGCTTTTGACCAATTGGTCTCAAATGGTCATAAATCTATGACCAATTCTTCCAGGGTCACTGACAGAAGGTCATAAGTTGACATATTTCTTGTAGTGGTTGCAATGAGCATTTGTCTAGTTTTCAAGCATATGCCCTGTTTATCTGTATTTGCTTGTTAGGTTGGTTGCAGTGAGACTCTGTCCAGTTTTCAATGGCTATATTTGGTTGTTATACTGATCATTTATGCCTTGTTTATTTCAGTCATTCACAATGTGTTGTTCATTTGTGCAAGTCGGAACTGTGCCGCTCGACTGCATCAATACCAGTTTGAACGGCTATATTTGGTTCCAGTTATGCCTAGTGTAGTTAACACATGCCCTTTATTTCAGTTTTACACATTTGTCCAGTGTGATGTTTAAGCATTACCTACGTTGTATTCATTTTCAACAATACCAGTTTGAATAGAAATATTTGATGGCTTAAGCCTGTTGTCAGTAACATTGCCTTCCATTTTATATCTACTTTAACATCATGCTGAAACCAACACATTCAAGCTATCATTTGGAGATGATGTTTTTTACCTTTGCTATATTTGTTTGATGTTAAGGTTGATGTACTTATCATGTCTTTCCACTACTTATGCAGGATAACAATGGGAGTGGCCACCATTTTTTGCCGAGGTTAGCTTCATCCCTTGGCTTGTACTCCCCCCCCCCGTCGTTCCATAATGTAGTGCATATAGATCCAGGACTGTACACTTGTTAGCTTCTAATATTGACTTGTTGCTTGTAGGTACATATGCCCTTGGCAAGGATCCATGCATCAACCCGTTTTGCGTATGGGGCAATGAGATATTCATGAACAAGCATCAAGTGAGGAAACTATAAGGATTATTAGGAAAAAGATATGAATGGTGGCAAGGAAATTATTTGTTTATGCTCTATAAACACAACAGTGAGCTGTAGGTCGGTAACTACAAACTCTGGAGCCTTCTCTTTTCACTACCCGTAATGAGTTGTTAGACAACAATGTCTGAATCATTTTCGTTCGCAGTGGTTCCCTAAGCAGTTCACTCAAGATTACCTCGCAAAGTACATGATTGGTGGACACACAATGAAGGTTAAAGTATTTCATCCAGACTACAATGAGCATCTAGAAGTCGTAATGAAGACAACAAATGATGGGCGGGCAGCCATCACAAGGGGTTGGCCTAGACTCGTGCACGCATTACGCATGGAGGAGGGCACAATATGGGCATTACGCTTCACCTTCCCCAGCAACCAGAATGTCTTAAACCTCTCTCTTTACATTCTTTAGTACAACTGTGGTTCATCATTCTTTACTTGGTACTTCTGTAGTTCTTCAATATATGTACCTATGCATCGAATTATGCATTCGTGGTTGAACCTATATTTGTAATAAACATGGTTGGATATGAAATAAGTGATTTCCTACTTTCAAATTCAAAACATGTGATTTTTAAATTAGGGTTTACACTACACACTATTTGCGAAAGTGAAACATCTCCGATAGACGTGGAGATCAGACACGTTTCCAGGATCCACTACGTGTGTGATCAATCTCCACTGCACACACGACATCCTCTTGAAAACCGTTTGTGTTAGGCCACCTTGCGCAAACGTTTACCAAATAAAAATTGTGTGTTATGGACAACCTTTGCCACATAGTTTCTTCTACGCACCGTGTGAGATGCATTCAATAAAACAAATGATAAAATTGTTAATATCGTGTGCAATGGCAACGCTATCACAAACGATTTAACGAGGAAAATTGTGTGTGATGTACCTGCGAACGGAAATGTTTTCCTTGGAGCGACTGTGTGGGATGTACATACAAACGGAAACGTTTAGCAGGGACTGACTATGTGGGATGTACTTATGACCGGAAACAATTTCGTCTGTATAATTGTATTTTTAGCACTACTCTATGTATAACCGTATTTGAGCGCTCACCGGTTGCACATGATGTAACGCCCCGGATACAACTTTCCATATTCGTAACTCCACCTCTTGCCTTTTCCGGAGATTGATATGTTATTTCCTCCGTGGTTGGGTTTTTGTCTGTTGTTTTGCATTTTGTTCTTGTTATGCATCTCATCTCATAGCATCATTCGCATTGCTTCGGCACCGTTTTCTTAAAACTTGCATTCGTTCGTCATTGCCATTTCTCCCTTTTGCCTTCATCACCTTCCCTCGGATCGCCTTGCCCGCGCTGACCGTTCCATACCAATCGGGTTTTTGCTTCCCTCTTGAACGTGACGACCAAACCCCCCTCACGTGCCCGTCTGAAACCTTTTCCGAGCCCGACCGGAGTAATCGTCACCGATGAGTCCGAATCATCCCCCAACATCCCTAAAACATCTCCGTTTTATTATTTGGACTCCCTGACTATTTTATTCTAGAGCGTTCGTTTGCGATCGAAGGGACGGATTATCTCCTAAAGTAACCTAATCCCACTTGCTATATATATTAGGACCAAACCCTAAAATCTAGGAGCTGTCCCATCCTCTGAATCCCTCCACCGCCACTCCTCTCCCTCGAGATCCAAGCCCGCAGCCAGCCTCTCTCCCTCCCTCGTTTTCAGCGTCACCAACCAGAGCCCGATCCAGATCCCCTCGCAACCAGCCTCTTCCCCTCGTTCCTCACCTTTCTTCCTTTGCTTGCAACAGATCGAGCCATGGCACCGCCCCAGGCTCTTCCCCGACGCCATGGACGCCGTGGAGTTTTCCTCTGCTCCGGAGCTCCTTCCTCGACGCCGAGCTCGCCATGCCCCACCGCCATGGACCTCCTCTGCGCCCCGTTGACCCGCGCCCGTCCGCCTCGGAGCCGGCCTCCACAGCCTCCTCCCGAATCTGCTCCACCTCAACCTCCCGAGCTCACGCATGTGCCCTACCGCTCGTTGTTCGAACCAGCAGCAAGCGCTGACGTGCCCTCCTCCCCAACCGCCTGCGAGCGCCATCACGCCCAGGTCGCCGTGCCCCTGTCCTCCATCTCTCCCTTCTGCTCCCTCCTCTCACATCTCTCTCTCTCTGAACTAGGACACCGCCGCCATGGCCGCCCCTGATCCGGCGCCGGCCAGCCAGATCCACCCCATCTCCACCTCGCCGGCCTTCCCTGCTGTCGCGCCGTAGACCCCGTTCTCGCCTGCGCCCGCTGCCGCGTTCGTCTTTGTTCAGGAGCTCGAGTTCGAGTCCCTCTGCCTCTCGCGTTGACCGCGTCGCCAGCCACGTCGGCCGCGCGAGCCTCCTCTGCTCGCCCGCGTGGGCCGCATCCCGCGCCAAGCCCCTACGCCGGCCAGCCTCCTCCACCAAGCGGGCCGAAGCCCATGGGTGAGGCCACACCCCAGCAGCCCCATGCCGGCCTCCTCCAGATCCGATCGGGCCTAGGCCCATGGTGAGCATCAGACCCGCTGCGCCCCCCTTCCACTGTTGGCCCAAGTGCAGATTCGGCCGTAGCATTTTTTTTTCAGATCTGCGAATTTAGCTTTTAACCCAGGAATTTATGTTTTACAGATTGACCCCTGTTGTTCATGCATATAAAAACTCCACAACCGTGCATCGGATTTAAATGATTTAAACATGTAAAATGCTTGGAATTTTGTGTAGATTAATAATATGCCATTTTCATCCATGTTTAAAATGTTTAAAATGCTATTTGATTAAATTTGCTTAAATGCCATGTTTAAGTGATTTATTTCATAACTAAATAACCGTAGCTCGGAATTAAATGTTCTTTATATGTAAATGGGGTGGAAAAATGCATAGAATAACATGGTACACTTTATTTTCATGTTTAAAAACCTTAAAATATGGTTTAGGGCAGAACAGTACCAAATCTAAAATATGCACATGAGGATTTTCCGGAATCGTTGTTAGTTCTTCCGGCCTCATTTAAACTTGCCTAGTTAGGTAGTTTTCTTATGCTTCACCTCTTGCCATGTTTAACAACATTTAATATTGATGAGTAGCATAAACGAGAGCGAACTAAATAACTCAGATATGGTGTTTTGTCAATATGCATATTGAGCTCCACTTAACTTGTAGTATTGTTTGTTGCACTTTGACATGCCATGCCTCATTTAAACCGGACATGCATCATACTTGTTTGTGCATCATGCCATGTTTATGCTTGTGCATTTACCATGTTGTATGCTTCTTTCCGGTTTGCTTCTCTCGTTAGCTTCGGTTTCGTTCCAGAGTTGTGAGGATTCGTTCGACTTCATCCGTTCGTCTTCTTCATGGGCTCGTTCTTCTTCCTTGCGAGATTTCAGGCAAGATGACCGCTACCCTGGATGTCACTACTATCATTGCTATGCTAGTTGCTTCGTTCTATCGCTATGCTGCGTTACCTATCTGTTGCTCTTAAAGCCTCCCAAATTGCCATGAACCTCTAACCTTTGACACCGTTCCTAGCAAACCGTTGCTTGGCTATGTTACCGCTTTGCTTAGCCCTCTTATAGCGTTATTAGTTACAGGTGAAGTTGAAGATTGCTCCATGGTGGACAGGTTTATGTTGGGATATCACAATATCTCTTATTTAATTAATGCATCTATATATTTGGTAAAGGGTGTAAGACTCGGCCTTATGCCTGGTGTTTTGTTCCACTCTTGCCACCCTAGTTTCCGTCATACCGGTGTTATGTTCCCGGATTTTGCGTTCCTTACGCGGTTGGGTGATTTATGGGACCCCCTTGACAGTTCGCTTTGAATAAAACTCCTCCAGCAAGGCCCAACCTTCGTTTTACCATTTGCCTCACCACCACCTATACCCTTCCCTTGGGTCAGCCAACCCGGGGGTCACCTTTATTTTAGCCCCCCGGGCTAGTGCTTGTCTAAGTGTTGGTCCGAACTAAGCTGCCTGCGGGGCCACCTCGGGGCAACTTGAGGGTTGGTTTTACTCGTAGCTAGTCTCATCCGGTGTTGCCCTGAGAACGAGATATGTGCAGCTCCTATTGGGATTTGTCGGCGCATCGGGCGGCTTTGCTGGTCTTGTTTTACCATTGTCGAAATGTCTTGTAAACCAGGATTCCGAGTCTCATCGGGTCTTCCTGGGAGAAGGTATATCCTTTGTTGATTGCGAGAGCTTATCATGGGCTAAGTTGGGACACCCCTGCAGGGTATAATCTTTCGAAAGCCGTGCCTACGGTTATAGGCAGATGGGAATTTGTTAATGTCCGGTTGTACATAACTTGACACCAGATCCGAATTAAAACGCATCAACCGCGTGTGTAGCCGTGATGGTCTCTTTTCGGCGGAGTCCGGGACGTGAACATGGTTCCTGTGTTATGTTTGACGTAAGTAGGAGTTCAAGATCACTTCTTGATCATTGCTAGCTTCACGACCATTCCTATTGTTCTCTTCTCGCTCTTATTTGCGTATGTTAGCCACCATATATGCTTAGTCACTGCTGCAGCTTCACCACTTTACCCCTTCCTTTCCCTTTAAGCTTTGCTAGTCTTGATACCCATGGTAATGGGATTGCTGAGTCCTCGTGGCTCACAGATTACTACAACAACAGTTTCAGGTACAGGTTATGTGATGATCATGACGCGAGAGCGATGCTTGTTTGTTTGGAGTTCTTCTTCTGCTTCTTCTTCGATCAGGGGATAGGTTCCAGGTCGGCAGCCTGGGCTAGGAGGGTGGATGTCGTTTGAGTTTCTGTTTGTGTTTCATCCGTAGTCAGATGATGCTCTTATGTATTGTGATGTTGTATTCATGTGGCATTGTATGCCTTATGTATGTATCCCCATCTATTATGTAATGTTGATGTAATGATATCCACCTTGCAAAAGCGTTTCAATATGCGGGTCTATCCTTGGTGGGACCTTCGAGTTCCTTTTGGATAGGGTCGCATATTGGGCTTGACACACGACCTCATTTTGCTGAGCATGTGTGCCAGGAGGGCATATCCCTGACGGTTTCTGGGTCATATGGGAAGAACCCCCCCTATCGCCCACATTCACTTGGGCGATGGTTCCAAATGCCATCACGGAAAATGGTTGAAAAGCATTTGTATTGCACCGACGCGTACCAGTGACATCAGTGAAGCATGGTGGAGGGCTAGTTGGGCTAGTGCAACCGATTAGCTAGGCCGCCACCACATTTGTTTTTTCACCCCTTTTTTCTCTCCTTGCCAGCAGGTAAATTTAAATATCCACCGCGACGTTGCTCTGGTCATTGGGTGCAGTAGGCGCGGCATGATTTTTTTTGATTGACGGGAGCAGGAGCAGCAACAATTAGTCTTGATGACTCCGCCTGTAAAACCCACTACTCCCTGATGTGAAAGGTCGTCGACTGGTGTTTTCCCATGGTGAAAACCAAAAGATTCACCCTGCTCCTAGGCTGGCTCCCTCCGCCTCCCTGTAGATGCATTGCCGCCGTTTTGCCCCCTTCGCTTCCTCTCCCCATTGCTTCTACTTGGTTCCATGGCGGCGCACCAGATCACGAAGTCTGAGGTGAGGCGCCTGACATAGGAGCTTCAGACCAAGGATGCAGAGCTTAGGGACAAGGACGTGGAGCTCCGTGAGCTCAAGGAGGAGAGGAGTGCCATGCTCCTCCTTTATGTGCAGGAGTTCACGAAGCTTCAAAAGCGGCATTGCTGCAAAAAGCGGGAGATATGATAGGCGGTGAGGCGAGCTGGCAGGAGCACGAGCGGGCCGATCGGGACGAGAGGTCCAGGATCGCGTCAATCACTTGGTGGACCATGTTGCCACGCACGTGTCGCGGCTGCTCGATGCCTCTTGTCGTGCCAGTGCGACCATGCCGGCCGTCGGGTTAAACCCGTTCGGCCACCCCGTCGACTTCAACGAGCTTCGGCTTCCAGACCTGGTCTCCTTCTTCACCTATATCTCCAAGGAGCTGAGCCATCTCCGCGCGATGGTGGGGACGGAGCTGGAAAAGGAGGGGTTGTGGGCGGTCGTCGCCATTGCCGGGCTTCATCACCAAAATCCATACGTGCCATTGGACACCGTCTTTGACAAGCTGGCTCCCGTCGACTGGGAGTGGGCTCTACGGGTGGTGGCACCCTACATCACCAATGTTGTGCGCCTTGAGAAGTAGAGGGACTTTTGTGGTGTTTAGGCGTCCTCTGCATGGGCATGTCCATTTCTCGGTGCAACATGACCGTTGGATCAAACTCAGACGGTGTAGATCAGTCACTGTAGCACAAAGTGTGTGGGTGTGTTTGATTGCATTCTCATCTCAATATAGTTGTTCCCTCTTTGTGCATGCTCATCTCAACACCCCTCTTCATGCATTATCCTAGTATATTTGTGTTAACCTACTAGTGTGAACTCATGCACCCTTCATGCTCTCTGCCAAACACCCAAAAGTGGGTCGAGAAGGGAACTTTTGCTCCCATGCACCCTTCAGACACCCTGCCTAACATTGATTCGTGCTTTATATGGTTCATGTTCTATGGAGTACTGTAGCACCGTACTCTCTGTGCGCTATAGACCTAGTTCTATTAACATTGATCTCACTATTCATTCTCGACCGGACAGTCAAAAAAGGGGTATGTTACATTACTGTTCATATAGTTGACATGCGCACAACATCATTTGTTATCGTCATATCTTACTACACTAGCAACAAGATTATATACTACTGACGTATGAACCACTACACATGCCTAGTAGTAGGAGTATTGTGTAAGTTCAAGTGGTTGCCGTGTTTCGCACTTCTCCGTCATAAGAGTGGAAACGCTTGCGGTAATCATTTTTTTCTTCAGAAACAGTGGACATGCTCTACCGTGCGAATCCTCCTTGATGGTCGTCGGGAACCTTGCTACTCACTTTCGCCGACGTTGGGACAACCAGCATCAGGGTCCACTTTCCATGCACTAAATTACTCCATACTAGAGTGCACAACTGTACGGTAGACTACACAGGTCGAAGCACCGCAGTATTGCCTAGTGAGCCGCCAAATCACAAAAACCCCACCTTTCCAGTAGTAAGTTGGACGAACGAAGCAACTATCATTTCACTATTCTCCCTCATCTTCCTCTCTTGAAGAAAACCCCAACTCGCTTCTCCCTCATCTTGTTCCTCATTTCTTCAAGAAAACCCTGACACGCTTCTGCCATTGTTCGTCTCTCCCAAAGAAGGAAAGGTGAGCGCATCAGTGGTGTTGCTTTTTCTTCTGGCCAAGGCCTGGTCTTGCAACCCCGCGACTGATCCTATAACACCCTCTTTGTTCTTCTTTTGGGTTTGTGATTATGGTTTCTTTTCTTTTATTTCTATTTGACAGCTTCTTGATGGACCCTGGAGCACCGGCTGAAGTTATGTCTATGGCTCTGGCCAAACCCGTCGAGGCTCAGGGTACGAAGAAGCGCAAGCACCCCGCCGAGACTACCACAGACAAGCTCAAGTCCATCGCCCTGTCCAAGCCCTCCTCTCCGGGATCTCTCGTTAAACCAGTCCAAGTAATATCTCTTCTTGACGAACTTTTTGGCGATCTTGATCGTGCTTTTTCATCTAACACGCAGTACTAGTACTAGTAGTACAACTTCCTGGGCGATCTTGCATGTGGTTTTTGTGTGCCAAATGTCGGTTCTAAATTTCTCTTCTGACCAAAACATGCGAGAGTTTGACATACATATGATTATTGCACATAACACTGATTTTTTATAGATTACTTTCGACTACTTTATGAACATCAATGTTAGGTGTAGGAAATGCAAGATTTTAGCTCTCATGCCTTTGAAGAGAGTATAGTAGCCTCAGTAACTTGTGTTATGGATATTGCAAGTAATCCCTCTGCTCTCATGCCTTTGAAGACATGTTCTAGTGTCTTTGTTCACTCATTTCTGTGCGTATATGTAGTCTTATATGGAGTAAAATATCAAAAATCATCTTATATTTCTGAATGGAGGTGGTACTAAAATATTTGGTTTCTGTTTGAATTAGAACCAGGTCCGCGGTGGATATGAAGTTCTCAAAGTCATGTCGTGTGAACTGGAAGACCTGAGGATGAGTTCTACTACTAAACGATCTAGTTGTTGTGTCCTTGTCGTTACGTGTCGTGAACAAGTATTTTCCTGTAGCATTGTTGTCAGGCGTGTTCTCCAGGGTGTACTTCACCACAAAAAATTCCTAGCTGTGCCTCTGATTATGAAGGGTGTGGTTCTTGTAAAGCTTCCTGACAAATCTGATGCAGACTATCTTCATCGTCATGTTTATGAGTGGAAAGACCAGTCTGCTAGGTTCTCCAAGGTTGACGAGATGGTGATGATGCCAGTAGACATCTCTCACGAAGTCCATGGCATAGTCAGTTATGTAGGGTACCTCTCGCATGTCAGTGGCAAGAAATAATATGCAGAGTTTAATTAGTGCAACTTTGCTTGTCTGTAGTAAGTGTTATTGTTTAGTACTCGATTTGTGTGTGTGTGCACCCTATATTGTTTGGTACTGCCGCTTTTGTTGTGTGGTGAGTCCCGAGAACAATCTATGTTAATGTTTGTCCTCTCAATTCAGTCTTTATATTTTGAATTATCCAGATCATATTTTTTTGTGATGATGGTTTATCAATTATGGTTACACTCAATAGCTATATCCATTGCAACCCACTAGGGTTTCCAGTCCCATGGATGTTCTCTCAATACGAGTTGTCACGACCTTTGGACTATCTTGCTTGTGGGAGTAAGCGGGGGCCCTGCATGCCACCCATAATTGGACGATCAACCTCAATTTAGAATTTGAACATAGCGATTTCCTGGTAAGGATTCACTCGTGTCACATCAAGTAAATCTTATTGATTTACTGTCATGTTTTCTTACTTTTGCTGCAATTTTATGATGCAGGTTTTGCCATGTCACATTCGTTACAGAATAAACCATTTGGTTTGCTCTATGATGGTTCCTTTTGCAGGTTTCACTTCTTATGTCGTGTCAGTAACGAAGGCACTGTCCATCACTTATATTACTGGACACAATTGGACCAGCCTATTGTTTGAGTACAATTTGAAGCCCTATGATGAACTACTATTTGCTTTAGCAAACACGCCACAATTAGTCCTTCTTGCATTTAAAATAAGTGAAGAAAAAGATTGGATCAAGGTCACAGAGCCTAGTGGAGTTAGAAAGCTGACGTATGAAATTATAGCAGACAAGAGACGATTGTTGTTGTCTCGCACATCGGTACCACCTTCAACATCGAATCAAGCATCGGCACCTTCTCCATCGGGACTGGCTCTAGCACTAACAGCGGCAGCAACTTAGTATGATCCAGCAGATGATTGGGCTCCGACGATGTCAGTGGATCAGGCTGATCTACCAGAGGATCGGGCACCGACACGGGCACCTGCTCCAACACCAGCACCAGCTCCACAAGGAGCACCATCTCTGGCAGCAGTGGCACTACTAGTCGCCCCGGCACGGGCACCAGCAATGGCTCCAGCACCTGCACCAACACTTGAAGTTGCATTTGCATCTACTCTGGACTGAGAGCGGCAACGGAAGCAGTGTCAAAACCGACAGATCTCGGGTAGGGGGACCCAAGCTATGCGTTTGAAGATCAATGGTAACAATGGAGAAGGAACACGATGTTTACCCAGGTTCGGGCCCTCTTAATGGAGGTAAAACCCTACTCCTGCTAGATTATATTCGAGGGTATAGAGGTTACAAGATTTGATCTACCACGAGATCGATTCGGCTAACCGTAGATATCTAGCCTAATAATGTTGTGTTCCTGCCTCTGCTCTAACCCTCCGGTTTATATAAACACCGGAGGGGCTTAGGGTTTGTACAAACTCTGTTTTTACAGAAAGGAATAATATATCTGGACACATATACTTGCCATCCATGCATGCGAGAATTCCCACTGGATACGGGAGAGGATCTTCGATCTTGACGGCCCACCAGTCCGGCCCACATCAGTAGACCGGATGCCCGAGGACCCCTTAGTCCAGGACTCCCATAGTAGCCCCTGAACCAGTCTTCAGTGATGATGTGTTCGGCACTCAGATTATCTTCGGCATTGCAAGGCGGGTTCCTCCAAGGATACACATCGGCTTTCCTCTGTAAAAGAAATGTATCCTGCTTTTTGCAATAAACACAAACCTTAGCCACGAAGGCAGGATATACAAAAAATGAGAACAATGTCTTTTACGGACAATTCTTTCCACAAAGCATCAGGCTCGACCCTTCGCCATTTCGAACCGTTTTCACGCCCCGTGTTTCGTGCTTCCAGGTCACGCCTTATTGGCACATCCTGTCGAAACAGAGATCGTGCTCACTTAACACGGGATCGCATATCAATGATATTTTGGTAATCCAACCGTTTGCGGCACACACATCCACTGGGAATGGGTGAGATTTAAGGCACGAGTGGGGGGTGGTTGGCATTTTTACTGCCTATAAGAGGGTAAGGGACCCCCACTTTCCTCCCCACGCCTTCACATCTCCTTAGCCTTCCAATCTTCCCAGCTCTCTGTGCTCGCAAAGTCCTCATCTTTCTCACCACCACCACCGCCCACTCCGACCATGGCCGGAGCTGGCTCCAAAGGCAAGTGGGAGGCCTCCTCCGTGACGGAGGAGAACATAGCAGATCTCCGGAGTGCAGGGTACCTCGTCACCAAAATCAAGCACCGGATTCCCTCTGAAGGTCAAGTGCTTCCCACTCCAGAGCCCGGCGAACGGGTCGTATTCCTTCCCCATTTCCTTAGAGGTTTTGGTTTCCCACTACACCCATTCGTCCGCGGACTTATGTATTACTATGGGCTAGATCTCCACGATCTAGCCCCAAACTCCTTTCTCCACATATCGGCGTTCATAGTCGTGTGTGAGGCCCTCCTCCGCGTCTGGCCACACTTCAGCTTATGGCTCAAGGTCTTTAACATGAAGCCGAAGGTGGTCGATGGGCAGCACGCGAAGTACGGCGGGGCCATGATTAGCAAGCTGCCAAACACCACTTGGCCCAAGGGGGGCCTTCATGGAGACTGTGAAGATCTGGCAACAGGAGTGGTTCTACATCACCGAACCATGCCGCCCAACTAGGCAACCATCCCGGAGTTCAGATCCGGACCCCCCATGAGGCTCACTTCCTAGAACGAAAAGGGCATTGACTGAGGGTCCCAGACGGAGGTGCTGGCACTTCAAACGCGCATCACCAACATGTTGGGAAAGAACGTTGGTTTAACCAACATGATACAGATCATGCTTTCCCGCCGCATTCTCCCCTGACATCGCCAAGCTTCCCCCATGTGGAAATTCAAGCCGGAGGATCCACGGACGTTGGAGCGCTTCTACGGCGCCACGCACGGAGGGATGTGGAAGGTGCTTTTTAAGGCGCAGAAGAGCACCTGGCCCATGGAGACCGAAGACATGGGCATCAGCATCGCGTATCCATCCTCTCCAGTAAGTGCTCGGTTCCTCTGGAGACATACCTAGTCATATGTTTACACACATATTCGGTCTATGCCGAACTCATCAACCTGTTTCTTGTTTCAAGGTTGGACCAGCAAGTCAGAGTGGATCAAGTGTCTGGCTCCGTTGCCCGAAAACCCAGTTACTCCTCAGCTGGAGAAGATGCTGGTTCCGACGCCTTATCAGCTATCGGAGAATAAGTCCAAGAAGAAGAGCAAGGGGCCCAAGAATGGGCCCCGTCGCAAGGACCCTCCGGCTATAGTGTCTGTCTCCTCTCACAAGGAAGATGAGGATGAAGAAGAGGAGGAGGAGGACGACTCTCCCCTTAGGACGGCGAGAAGGAAAAGGACGCCCCCCGAGGACTTAGAGGGGGCGACGCCGAAGAAAAGGCGAGTGGTCCTCTCGGACAGTTTGGACACAGAGTGTAAACACAGTCCGGGGCGGGCCCAAAGGGAGAAGCCCCTGGCCGAGACACAACTTTTAGAAGTTCACTCATTCAAGTATTTTAATCTAACTTCGTCGTGCTCATCCTCCTTTATATTTTTTAGCCCTCCGCGCGAGATCACGATCCCTTCTTATTTGACGGGGAACTCTTTAGACACTGGGGAGGCGGAGAGTGATGGCCCATCTCGTGCCTCCCCCCCCCCCCGCCATGGAGGACACCAAGTTGTCGTCCCAAAGGCCATCTCCTGGTCAGGGAGGGGTGGACGAGACAGTCCGGAAGTCGCTCGAGGACAACACCTCAGGCGTTGCAGAGCAGGGCGCGGCAATCCCCACAACCATCAAGGGTGAAGGACTTCAATAGTCCAGACCATCGTCGAACACCGTCCCGGAGACTAGTACGGCACCGAGTTCGGATCAGCATCCCCCTTCGAAGGAGGGCAGGGGAGCAGGAGCCCCGTCGGCAGCCTCTGCCAATCCGGAGGCCGCTTACGGTATGCGGGAGGCACTGGAGCGTGCCTCTATTGTAGAAGAACACCGCAGCCTTATGGGTGTGGCTATGGAAAAGGTTCAGTCTGGAAACAGCGGGCTGACTCAAGCCTTCCACAGCCTGCTAGCAGGCTTCGAGGTAGGTAGCGTAATATTTTTCATAAGTATTTTATGTATGTATGTGTGAGGCGAAGCCCATAAGTAGACAGTAGCCCCTGAGATTCTGTCCGGATGAAGACAATCAGAACAGTGGATCATTAATAAGTATGTCACGTACTGTTTTTTATGTTTGACAAGCTTCAAAGCTGGCGGCTACTACCCAAGCAGATGAAATTGCCGAGCTCAATTGAAAGCTCTGACTATCTGATGAGGAACTCGATTGTACCAACAAACGGTTTGAGGAAACCCAATGTGTGCGGTCTGTCTGTATATGCAGATTTTATGTGTAGTTGGTTTGAAACGGACTAACGGTGTTATGAATATACTCGCAGTTGGCACTGCCAAGGTCGAGTCCCTCAAAGGAGCCCTTGCCAAAACCAAGAAGGAGGCAAAGGCGAACAAGGTGGCCGCGTACAAGGCGGCCAAGGCTCTGGAGGAAGAGCAAACCACCCGCCGAAAACACGAGGCGCGGGTGGAAGAAATAGAGCAGGAGCTCAAGGACGCCATCGCAAGGTGTGAGTCCTTGGAGCAGAAGAGTTCGGAGCAGGCCTCCGAGCTCACCAAAGCTCTCGAGAGTCTGAAGGAGGCCGGGGTTGATGCCCAGGGCGCTCGCCAGGAGATACAAGAGGTGAAGCAGATTACGGTTGGTAAGGCCTTTATCATGCAGAGTAGATATAGTAGTAAGAGGTATATTTTACTGACCAGAGTTTGGAGTTCTCCAGGTGCCTTTCTGATCTGCCGAGGAGCATTTCGGATGCCGCCGCATTCTTTCAAGCCGAAGAGGGGAGCTCAATGGAGAAGTTATTCTGGTCGCAATACCTGGCGCCAGAACTTCCAGTGGTCCTCAGCGACCAGCTGAAGCAGCTGTCCGAGCTGCACAGGGTGGCCGGATTGGGCATGAAGGATGTTATAATCCGCTTGTGGCCAGCCGATCCCATCTTGAATAGTCACTTCGGACTCGTGCAGCGGCTGGTGGAGGTGCTTCCTTGGATCGATGCCCTCAAGCGGTCGTCCTGTATTGAGGGTGCTCGGATGGCTTTTGCCCATGTCAAGGTGCAGTGGGAAAAGATGAAGGCTGCCTGAAGGGAAAGAGCACCAACGGCTGGAGATTTATTTTGACGAGGTCCTCAAGGGAGCCCGCCTTGTGGAGGGGCAGTGTTCGAAGGATGTCATCTTTGAATAGTTGAGTCTGGTTTGTAAGGGTCATGTGATGAACTCATTGTGTATGATATCTATGATTTAGTTTATCCTCCTATTTTGTTGTTTATATGTCTGAAAGTTTACTAGTCGTCGGCTTTAGCCCCCATGCAAATATTACAGGGGTGTTCATTATCGCATGGCCGAACTTAATCCAACCTCTTGGTCCAATATAGGAGGCGTCTTGCAAGGTGAACTAGGCAATCAGACTATGCGGCTTTAGTACTTTCATTTAGCCATAAGAGTCCATCGGTGGCGCTAAGTACTAGCCCCTTGTTGCATGATCGGTGATCCGGAGTACGTCGTGTTTGCAACATGGCTGGTCGAAAACCCAGCCCATCGAATAACATGGCATAAATCGCGAGTGTTTCGTAGTGTAACACCAAGCCGCTGGCTCGTTGACCCACTCTCGCTTACCATGACAGTCATTTTTCGTCTTTCTCTACTGAGGTATTTGGCCGAATGAACCAGAAATACAATCACAGTAGTTCTTCCTTTACCACCTTAGCCGAACTTGCGGAACGTAAGGTGGCAAACACAGGAGTCGGGCAACCCAACTATAGAACAAAGACATGATTCAGAGCAGATGCATATAACGCAATATCCAGGACGCCGAAGAGTTTCCTGTGGGTGTTCGGACTTAATCAATTTAGCGGGGCCAAGTATAGCCCCTAAGACATGTCGAACGACGGGTGTGGTCGAATATGAGGAATAGTGCAGATGACAAGGAAAAAAATTCGATGCCCAACCGAAAAGGTGGTAATCATCTATGCCCTTTGTATCTTTGTTGATACTTCGACGACAGCCAATGCCGTTTAACACTAAGGTCATATTACATGCCTAAAGAAGAGAAAAATTTACATAAGGGAAAGTCTAACACAGGGCCTCAAAACCATAGTTCGGAAAAGAAACTTTTATGATGCCCTGCCGCACGTCTGTGCCTTTCGTCCTTAGTAGTAGGTCCTTTGAGAGTAGTGTTTGATGGCTGGGACATACTAGCCTTAACGGGATCTCTTGTGACAACCATCCTGTAAGTAGGGATCTTGATGAACCTGCGTTGAAAGAAAAAGTAAGAGGGGATATGTGGTCCATTCATGGTCAAGCCGTGGGATGGACCTATTCCACGAAGTACCTCCGGCGTCGCCCAGGGTATTTTTAGTGTGTAATTATGTATGCGCGGTACCTGAACCGCCACCTGATCGGTCGATCGGCGGAGGCCGAACTATTAATCGATGTTCGGATCCACTGATTTATGCGCGGACCGGACTCGCTTGGATGTGTCATTGGCTTTATTGGCCAGTGAACTATTCGGCTTGATGAGGCTGTTATACACTTCGGCTGCAAGGGCCGCGATTTGTTCTTCAGTATGGAGTGAGTGCTCCATATTGCCATTGACTATAATAATGCCGCGAGGTCCGGGCATTTTGAGCTTCAAGTAAGCATAATGCAGGACTGCGTTAAAGCAGGCGAAGGTAGTTCATCCGAGCAGTGCATGGTAACCACCGCGGAATGGGACGATGTCGAAGATTAACTCTTCGCTGCGAAAGTTATCTAGGGAGCTGAATACTACCTCTAGTGTGATTGAGCTCGTGCAACGGGCCTCCACTCCAGGTATCACACCTTTAAAGGTAGTGTTACTAGGCTTGATTCTTGATGGGTCAATCCCCATCTTTCGGACAGTATCTTGATAGATCAAATTGAGATTGCTTCCTCTGTCCATGAGGACTCTAGTGAGGTGGTATCCGTCTATGATTGTGTCAAGGACCAAGGCGGCCCAACCTCCGTGACGGATACTAGTCGGGTGGTCCCTATGATCGAAGGTGACCGGGCAAGCTGACCATGGGTTAAACTTGGGGGCGACATGCTCTACGGCATAGACATCCCGTAACGCGCGTTTGTGCTCCCTTTTGGGGATGTGAGTGACATATATCATGTTCACTGTTTTTACCTCGGGGGGTAAGTGTTTCTGACCCTCGGTGTTCGGCTGAGGGGGCTCATCATCGTCTTTTCTTGGGGGCCCTTTTCCCTTGTGTTCGGTATTTAACTTACCGGCCTGTTTGAAGACCCAATAGTTCCTGTTGGTATGATTTGCAGGCTTATCGGGTGTGCCATGAATCTGACAGGGCCTCTCAAGGATTTTATCTAAGTTGGATGACCCGTCTTTGCCTTTGAAAGGTTTCTTCCGCTAACCGGACTTCGGCCTGCTGAATCCGACATTGACTGCCGTATTGTCTGCGTTGTCGGTGCTATTGTTCTGACGTTTGTTTTTATTGCGGCAAGGTTTGCCATTGCCGTCCCGCACCTCAGAGGTTCCGAGGTCACCTGAGCTGTTGCTTCTATGAGCCAACCAGCTGTCTCCGCACGCGCAAAAGCGGGTCATGAGTGTCGTTAAGTCTGCCACGGTCTTTGGCTTTTCCTGCCCGAGGTGTCGGGTGAGACATTCGTCACGGGCGCTGTGTTTAAAAGCCGCTAAGGCTTCAGCGTCTCGACTATCTACAATGTGGTTCTTTTTAGTTTTAAGAGCCGATTCCAAAGCTTGCGGGCTGATTCACCTGGCTGTTGGATTATGTGACTCAAGTCGTCAGCATCCGGTGGCCGGACATAAGTGCCCTAGAAATTAGCCCTAAAGGCATCTTCCAAGTCTTCCCAAGTTCCAATGGAGTTTTCTGGGAGGTTGCTTAGCCAGTGTCGTGCTGGCCCCTTCAGCTTTAGGGGGAGATATTTAATGGCATGGAGATCATCTCCTCGAGCCATATGAATGTGGAGAAGGAAGTCTTCAATCCAGAGGGCCGGATCCGTCATTCCATCGTATGGTTCGATGTTTACGGGTTTAAACCCTTCCAGAAACTGATGTTCCATAACCTCATTAGTGAAGCATAGGGGGTGTGCAGCTCCTTTGTATCTAGCGATGTCGTGGCGGAGATCGACTGGCATCTGGGTTTGGTACTGATCCCAAACATAATAGCGATCGGCACACCGGGCTTCATAGCCATTATCTCATGCTGGGGCACGCCCCCTTGATCCATAGATGGATCGGGTCTGACCAGCTTTATAGGCTAGGTCGTGTTGCAAGTCGTATGTATAGCCCACAGTTGCAGTCTCCCCGCCTCTTCGGCAAGGGGGCACGGGTTGGTATTCGACTTGATATGCCGCTTTATCCCGTCCACGTGGTCGTCGGTCTGGTTGGTCTGCCTGATTTTATTTCGGCGGTATTGGTTCAAGGACTTCAACGTCGTATTGAGGCAACCGCTTACGCCTAGGGTAACTTTTGACAGGTCGCTCTTGGTCGTATTACTCAGTGGCTAGGACCTTAGTCCACCTTTCGTTCAGCGTGTATTGCTGTTCTTTGAGCTGCTGCTGCTTTCTCTTCAGGCTTCGGGCTGTAGATATAAGCTGTCGCTTGAAGCATTCTTGGTCGAGGGGTTCCTCTGGGATAATGAAGTGCTCGTCACCGAGGCTGACCTCCTTTTTGGATTCTGGTATGTAGTTGCTGTCCTCTGCATCTTTGTTGTCAGCACGTCCAGGGCTGTATTCACCTTCTTTCCGTTCGTCCTATTCGGATGTGGGCTCGATAAGGTGTTCATAATCTTCGGTGCCATCCGGAGTCTCGTTGTCTCTGGTGTCGGTATTACTGTCCTTCTCTCTACGTGATCGGGAGCGACGCCGCTGACGTTGGTGCTTTGGTGGCTTATCGACGGGTCTATCCTCATCTTGGCTTGGGTTCTCCAACTTGTTCTTCGGAGGTGGTCGTCCAATGCCACGTAATGGGTGGGACTTGGCTTGGTTCCGCGTCGGCATCGTCGTCCATGCCGTCGATGTCTTCAGATGCGTAATCTAGCATGTCGGTTAACTCCTCAACAGTGGCTATCAAGTGGATGGTGGGTGGGGCGTAAAATTCCCCTCTCTCAACCCCCAATCCGAGCTGGGTGCAGTTCGGAGGTAGGACCTCCGTGATGGCGAGAGATAGCATTAGGCCCAACGCTTCATCTAAGAGCGGGAGCGGGACAAGAAACTGCGAGTCTGCCGCTGATACGTCCATTTTGCATCATGTTTTCTTACTATTATTTACAATGTTTTTATCCATAGTAATGCTTTTTGGAATAATTCTAATGCCTTTTCTCTCATAATTTGCAAGGTACACACCAAGAGGGAGAATTCTGGCAGCTGGAAATTTGGACTTGAAAAAGCTATGTCAGGCTACCTGTTCTACACAACTCCAAACAAGCTGAGCCTTCACGGAGAATTTTTATGGAATATTTAAGGAATATTGGAGCAAATAACTACCAGAGGGGGCCCACCAGGTGGGCACAACCCACCTAGGCGCACTAGGGAGCCCAGGCGTGCCCTGGTGGGTTGTGCCCTCCTCAGCCCACCTCCGGTGCCCATCTTCTGGTATATAAGTCATTTTGACCTATAAATATAAGAGCTGGACATTCGGGACGAAGCGCCGTTGTCTCGAGGCGGAACTTGGGCAGGAGCACTTTTGCCCTCCGGCAGAGCGATTCTGCATGGGGAACTTCCCTCTCGGAGGGGGAAATCATCGTCATCATCATCACCAACAACTCTCCCATCTTAGGGAGGGCCATCTTCATCAACATCTTCACAGCACCAACTCCTCTCAAACACTAGTTCATCTCTTGCATCCAATCTTTGTATCAAAACTATAGATTGGTGCCCGTGGGTGACCAGTAGTGTTGATTACATCTTGTAGTTGCTTACTATATGGTTTATTTGGTGGAAGATTATATGTTCAGATCCACAATGTTATTCAATATCCCTCTGATCTTGAGCATGTTTATCGTTTGTGAGTAGTTTCTTTCGTTCTTGAGGTCTGCTACCTCTTGAGCATGTGTTGGTTTTCCCTTGAAGAGGAAAGGGTGATGCAACAAATTAGCATAAGTATTTCCCTCAATGTTTGAGAACCAAGGTATCAATCCAGTAGGAGACTACACTCAAATCCCGCATACCTGCACAAACAAATAAGAACCTTGCAACCAACGCGATAAAGGGGTTGTCAATCCCTTCACGGCCACTTACAAAAGTGAGATCTGATAGAGATAATAAGATAAATATTTTGGTATTTTTATGATATTGATTGAAAAGTAAAGATTGCAAGATAAAATAGATCGGAAACTTATATGATGGAAAATAGACCCGGGGCCATAGGTTTCACTAGTGGCTTCTCTCAAGATAGCATAAGTATTACGATGGGTGAACAAATTACTATCGAGCAATTGATAGAAAAGCACATAGTTATGAGAATATCTAGGCATGATCATGTATATAGGCATCACTTCCGCGACAAGTAGATCAAAACGATTCTGCATTTACTACTATTACTCCACATATCGACCGCTATCCAGCATGCATCTAGAGTTTTAAGTTCATAAGAACAGAGTAACGCATTAGGCAAGATGACATGATGTAGAGGGATAAACTCAAGCAATATGATATAAACCCCATCTTTTTATCCTTGATGACAACAATACAATACGTGCCTTGCGGCCCCTGCTGTCACTGGGAAAGGACACTGCAAGATTGAACCCAAAGCTAAGCAATTTACCCATTGCAAGAAAGATCAATCTAGTAGGCCAAACCAAACTGATAATTCAAAGAGACATGCAAAGATGACAAATCATACATAAAAGAATTCAAAGGAGATTCAAAGAATAGATCTCCAAGAAGATTGAGGAGAACTTTGTATTGAGATCCAAAGAGAGAGAAGAAGCCATCTAGCTAATAACTATGGACCCGATGGTCTGAGGTAAACTACTCACACTTCATCGGAGAGGCTATGGTGTTGATGTAGAAGCCCTCCGTGATTGATTCCCCCTCCGGCGGAGCGCCGGAAAAGGCCCCAAGATGGGATCTCACGGTTACAGAAGGTTGCGGCGGTGGAAATAGGTTTACGTGGTGCTCTCGGACGTTTTCAGGGTATATGAGTATACATAGGCGAAAGAAGTAGGTCGGTGGAGGCACAAGGGTCCCACGAGGGTGGGGGCACGCCTACCCCCCTGGGCGCGCCTCCCTGCCTCGTGGCCACCTCGTTTCTTCCTTGATGTCCACTCCAAGTCTCCTGGATTGCGTTTGTTCAAAAAACGACTCTCCCGAAGGTTTCATTCCGTTTGGACTCCGTTTGATATTCCTTTTCTACAAAACACTGAAATAGGCAAAAAAACAACAATTTGGATGGGGCCTCCGGTTAATAGGTTAGTCCCAAAAATAATATAAAAGTGTATAATAAAGCCCATTAAACATCCAAAACAGATAATATAATAGCACGGAACAATCAAAAATTATAGATACATTGGAGACGTATCGAGCATTCCCAAGCTTAATTCCTGCTCGTCCTCGAGTAGGTAAATGATAAAAACAGAATTTTTGATGTGGAATGCTACCTAAGATAATTTTCAATGTAATTATCTTTATTGTGGCATGAATGTTTAGATCCAAAAGATTCAAGATAAAATTTTAATATTGACATAAAATAGTAATACTTCAAGCATGCTAACCAAGCAGTTTATGTCTTATCAAAATAACATAGCCAAAGAAAGCTTATCCCTACAAAATCATATAGTTTGGCCATGCTTCATTTTCGTCACACAGAATGCTCCATCATGCACAATCCCGGTTTCAGCCAAGCAATTGGTTCATACTTTTTAACGCGCTTCAGCCTTTTCAACCCTCACGCAATACATGAGCGTAAGCCATGGACATAGCACTATGGGTGGAGTAGAGTATGATGATAGGGATTATGTGAGGAAACAAAAAGGAGAAAGTCTCACATTGACGTGGCTAATCAACGGGCTATGGAGATGACCATCAATTGATGTCAATACGAGGAGTTGGGATTGCCATGCAACGGATGCACTAGAGCTATAAATGTATGAAAGCTCATCCAAAAGAAACTAAGTGGGTGTGCATCCACCTTGCCTGCTCACGAAGACGTAGGGCATTTTGAGGAAGCCCATCATTGGAATATACAAGCCAAGTTCTATAATGAAAAATTCCCACTAGTATATGAAAGTGACAAAATAAGAAACTCAATCATGAAGATCATGGTGCTATTTTGAAGCACAAGTGTGGAAAAAGGATAGTAACATTGTCCCTTCTCTCTTTTTCTCTCGTTTTTTTGGGATTCTTTGGCCTCTTTTTTTCTCTCTCTTTTTTTCGTCCGGAGTCTCATCCCGACTAGTGGGGGAATCATAGTCTCCATCATCCTTTCCTCACATGGGACAATTCTCTAATAATGGAAATCATCACACTTCTATTTATTTAAAACTCAAGAATTACAACTCAATACTTAGGACAAAATATGACTCTATATGAATGCCTCCGGTGGTGTACCGGGACATGCAATGAATCAAGAGCGACATGTATGAAAGAATTATAAAGGTGGCTTTGCCACAAATACAATGTCAACTACATGACCATGCAAAGCAATATGACAATGATGGAGCATGTCATAATAAATGGAACGGTGGAAAGTTGCATGGCAATATATCTTGGAATGTCTATGGAAATGCCATAATAGGTAGGTACCGTGGCTGTTTTGAGGAAGATATAAGGAGGCTTATGTGTGATAGAGCGTATCATATCACTGGGTTTGGATGCATCGGCGAAGTTTGCACCAACTCTCAAGGTGAGAAAGGGCAATGCACGGTACCGTAGAGGCTAGCAAATTGCGGAAGGGTAATGCATGGACTCACATTAGTCATAAAGAACTCATATACTTATTGCAAAACTTTATTAGCCCTCAAAGCAAATTACTACTACGCATTCTCATAGGGGAAGGATTAGTAGGAGTTAACCATCGCGCGATCACGACCTCCACTCATAAGGAAGGCAATCAAAGAACACCCCATGCTTCAAATTTGTCACACAACATTTACCATACGTGCATGCTACGGGACTTGCCAACTTTAACACAAGTATTTCTCAATTTCATAATTACCCAACTAGCATGACTCTAACATTACCACCTTTATATCTCAAAACAATTATCAAGTATCAAATTTATCATAGTGTTTAATGCACTCCATATGAAAGTTTTTATTTTACCCAACTTGGATGCCCATCATATTAGGACTAATTTTATAGCCAAAGCAAATTACCCTGCTGTTCTAAAAGACTCTCAAAATAATTTAAGTGAAGCATGAGAGATCAATAATTTCTACAAAATAGAAACAACACCATGCTCTAAAGGTATAAGTGAAGCACTAGAGCAAAATTGTCTAGCTCAAAAGATATAAGTGAAGCACATAGAGTATTCTAATAAATTACGATTCATGAGTGTCTCTCCCAAAAGGTGTGTACAGGAAAGATGATTGTGGCAAACTAAAAAGCAAATACACAAATCATACAAGACGCTCCAAGAAAAACACATATCATGTGGTGAATAAAAATATAGCATCAAGTAAAGTTACGAATGGACGAAGACGAAAGAGGGGATGCCTTCCGGGGCATCCCCAAGCTTAGGCTTTTGGTTGTACTTGAATTTTACCTTGGGATGCCTTGGGCAGCCCCAAGCTTAGGCTCTTGCCACTCCTTATTCCAAAATCCATCAAATCTTTACCCAAAAACTTGAAAACTTCACAACACAAAACTCAACAGAAAATCTCATGAGCTCCGTTAGCGAAATAAAACAAAACACCACTTTAAGGTACTGTAATGAACTCATTATTTATTTATATTGGTGTTAAACCTTATGTATTGCAACTTCTCTATGGTTCATACCCCCTGATACTAGCCATAGATTCATCAAAATAAGCAAACAACACACGAAAAACAGAATCTGTCAAAAACAGAACAGTCTGTAGCAATCTGTAACTCTCAAGTACTTATAGAAACCCAAAAATTCTACAAAATTAGGAAGCCCTAGGTAATTTGTCTATCAATCTTATGCAAAATAATCAACTGAAACGGTTCTGTGATTTATGAAAATTATTCTCGTGTGCGCAAAAGTTTTTGATTTTCAGCAAGATCAAATTAACTATCACCGTACGTTATCCGAAAGGTTTTACTTGGAACAAACACTAATTAAAACACAAAACCACATCTAAAAAGAGGCTAGATGAATTATTTTTTACTAATCAGTAACAAAAAGAAAGGAACAAAAATAAAATTGGGTTGCCTCCCAACAAGCACTATTGTTTAACGCCCCTAGCTAGGCATTGAGATTTGAATGATGCTCACAAGAAAGACAAGAATTGAAGCACAAAGATAGGATCATAAAACAGATGACAAACACATATAAGTCTAACATACTTCCTATGCATAGGCATTTTATAGGCAAACAAATTATCATAGCAAGCAAAAACTAGCATATGCAAGGAAACAGAAAGCAACAATAGCAATCTCAACATAACGAGAGGTGATTTGGTAACATGAAAATTTCTACAACCATATTTTCCTCTCTCATAATAATTACAAGTGGGATCATAAGCAAATTCAACAATATAGCTATCACAAAACATATTCTCAACATGATCCACATGCATGCGAAGTTGACACTCTTCCAAAATAGTGGGATTAACTTTGACTATAGTCATGACCTCTCCAAACCCACTTTTATCAAAAATTTCATAAGATTGAACGTTCTCCAAATATGTGGGATCTAAAGTTGACACTCTTCCAAACCCACTTTCAATATTATTGCAAACATTATTATCAATCTCACATTCATCATGGGGCTTAAATAAATTTTCAAGAACATAAGAAACATCATCACCCCAATCATGATCATTGCAACAAGTAGTAGACATAGCAAAACTAGCATCCCCAAGCTTAGGGTTTTGCATATTATTAGCACAATTAACATTAATAGAATTTGTAATAACATCATTGCAATCATGCTTTTCATCGAAGGAACTATCAAGTATGGGTGCAATAGCAATGATTTCATGTTTAACATAAGGAACTATAGCAAATTCATCTTCATAAATATTGGCATCATGGCCACAAGAATAGCAAGCATCATGTTCATCAAGGGATATTTCAATCAAATGATCGGAATCATAATTATCAATAGAATCATGCATATCATTATTTTCTTCCAAAGCAACGGTCATTCTCTTAATAAATTCCTTAAATTAGGCATTATGAGCATAGTTTTCATAGCAATATTTAAGTATGTCGGAATTTTCAGATTTGTAGAGAGTAATATCATACTTTTCAATCAAATAAGCAACTTCATGAGCACCCTTAAAAATGACAAATTCTTCAATTTGTTCGATATCATAGTAACTATAAACACCCTTTCCATAAGAAGATAATATTTCATTATCATTAAACTCACATAGGTAGGGAAGGTGTTTTTTAGGGTTCTTAGAGCAACAAGTAAAATCATAAATTTCACAAAGATTCCAAGCATAGCACATCAATCTATTTATTTTATCCCATGGGAGTCTCCCTTTTTCAGATAAACAGTGATGCACAAAATGAGCATGCTCATCTAAATATCTTCCCTCAACTAATCTAGTTGGGGTTTCAGCACGAGCGCATAAGGATCGAAGATGATCCAAGTAGAACACTTTAAGTGGATCCATATCGATAGATTTTTAGCAAGCAAAGATGCAAGCAAATAGGTGGCACGTGGAAACACAAACAAAAAGACATACAGGAAGAAGGCGAAGAAAAGGCAAAGGCAAAGGTGAAGTGGGGGAGAGGAAAATGGCAAATAATGTAATGCGAGGGATAAGAGTTTGTGATGGGTACTTGGTATGTATTGACTTGTGTGTAGACTCCCCGGCAACGGCGCCAAAAATCCTTCTTGCTACCTCTTGAGCATGCGTTGGTTTTCCCTTGAAGAGGAAAGGGTGATGCAGCAAAGTAGCGTAAGTACTTCCCTCAGTTTTTCAGAACCAAGGTATCAATCCAGTAGGAGGCTACACTCAAATCCCTCGTACATGCACAAACAAATAAGAACCTTGCAACCAACGCGATAAAGGGGTGGTCAATCCCTTCACGGCCACTTGCAAAAGTGAGATATGATAGAGATAATAAGATAAATATTTTTGGTATTTTTATGATATAGATTGAAAAGTAAAGATTGCAAGATAAAATAGATCGGAAACTTATATGATGGAAAATAGACCCGTGGGCCATAGGTTTCACTAGTGGCTTCTCTCAAGATAGCATAAGTGTTACGGTGGGTGAACAAATTACTGTCGAGCAATTGATAGAAAAGCGCATAGTTATGAGAATATCTAGGCATCATCATGTATATAGGCATCACGTCTGCGACAAGTAGATCAAAACAATTCTGCATCTACTACTATTACCCCACACATCGACCGCTATCCAGCATGCATCTAGAGTATTAAGTTCATAAGAATAGAGTAATGCATTAGGCAAGATGACATGATGTAGAGCGATAAACTCAAGCAGTATGATATAAACCCCATCTTTTTATCCTCGATGGCAACAATACAATATGTGCCTTGCGGCCCCTGCTGTCACTGGGAAAGGACACCGCAAGATTGAACCCAAAGCTAAGCACTTCTCCCATTGCAAGAAAGATCAATCTCGTAGGCCAAACCAAACTTATAATTCAAAGAGACTTGCAAAGATAACAAATCATACATAAAAGAATTCAAAGGAGATTCAAAGAATAGATCTCCAAGAAGATCGAGGAGAACTTTGTATTGAGATCCAAAGAGAGACAATAAGCCATCTAGCTAATAACTATGGACCCGAAGGTCTGAGGTAAACTACTCACACTTCATCGGAGAGGCTATGGTGTTGATATAGAATCCCTCCGTGATCGATTCCCCCTCTGGCGGAGCGCCGAAAAAGGCCCCTAGATGGGATCTCACGGGTACAGAAGGTTGCGGCAGTGAAAATAGGGTTTCGTGGTGCTCTCGGATGTTTTCAGGGTATATGAGTATATACAGGTGAAAGAAGTAGGTCGGTGGAGCCATGAGGGGCCCACGAGGGTGGGGGCGCGCCTCCCTGCCTCGTGGCCGCCTCGTTGCTTCCTTGACATCCACTCCAAGTCTCCTGGATTGCGTTTGTTCCAAAAAGGACTCTCCCGAAGGTTTCATTCCGTTTGGACTCCGTTTGATATTCCTTTTCTGTGAAACACTGAAATAGGAAAAAAATCAGCAATTTGGACTAGGCCTCCGGTTAATAGGTTAGTCCCAAAAATAATATAAAAGTGTACAATAAAGCCCATTAAGCATCCAAAACAGAAATATAATAGCATGGAATCAAAAATTATAGATACGTTGGAGACGTATCAAGGTCACGGGAGAAATCAAACCAACATGATGAAAGTAACTAGATGAACTTCCCGTGTACCCTCAAGAACACTTTGCTTATCATAAGAAACCGTTTTGGCCGGTCCTTTGCCTCAAAAGGATTGGGCTACCTTGCTGCACTTTTTTACTACTATTGTTACTTGCTCGTTACAAATTATCTTGCTACCAAACTACTCCGCTACTTACAATTTTAGCACTTGCAGACATTACCTTGCTGAAAACCACTTGTCATTTCCTTCCGCTCCTCATTGGGATCGACACTCTTACTTATCAAAAAGAGCTACAATTGACCCCATGCACTTGTGGGCCATCAAAGCTATTTTCTGGCGCCGTTGCCGGGGAGTGAAGCGCCTTTCGTAAGTGGAATTCAGTAAGGAAACATTTATATAGTGTGCTAAAATTTATTGTCACTTGTTACTATGTAAAACAATCCTTTGAGGGGTTTGTTCGGGGTATCTTCACCTCGTACGTAACCACAATTACTTACCCCTCAACCTACTGCACCTACTGAAAATATTGAATATGAAATCCCTTCGGATCTGATAGAACAACTGCTCGCTAATCCTTATGCAGGAGATGGAACTGAACATCCTGATATGCACTTGATACATGTGGAACAGATTTATGGATTGTTTAAGCTTGCAGGTTTACCCAGGGATGAAGTGATGAAGAAGGTTTTCCCTTTATATTTGAAGGGAAAAGCATTGGCATGGTATAGGCTATGCGATGATATTGGATCATGGAATCAGAATCGTTTGAAATTGGAGTTCCATCAAAAAATTTATCCTATTCATCTAGTTCATCGTGATCGGAATTATATATATAATTTTTGGCCTCGTGGGTCTAGAGCTGGAAGGCATCCCACCTCACGCCTGGGATCTGCATGTGGTGGATGACTTGCTGGGCGGCTCTTGCATCATCGAGGCGATGGCGCCGAAGACCTCGTCAAGGGCTGATCTTTCTTCGTTCAAGCTCACGGCATGGATGGCGGAGCCGGATCGTATCCCCTCGCGCAGGTGGCTGGTGGTGCCGGAGCCATCGGAGCAGAGAGAGTTGTTCGAGCCAAAGGTGTTGCAACACAGAGTGCTCATCCACCTGGATTCAGTGTCGTCCTTCGAGGAACCATGGTTCCTGGAGCAGTCGTCGGACAGTGATCAGAGCGGCCTGCCAAACCAGGAGTTTGACAGAGGAGGTGGTGCCAGCACCCGCAGGCTGGTCTGGCAGTTCGGGATGAGAGACAGCAGAGGAGCATCCCAAGGGGGTAGTACTGGCACTACAGCGGGCAGGCATGTCGTCAGTGGCATGGTGGACATCGGTCAGCTTGATTGGCGCATCCCTCCGATGGAGCCAGCAAAGAGGACGGTGGGACGTGGGCCCGGTGTGGTGGTTCAGGATAGGCTGACGACACATGTCTCAGCTTTTGACCAGTTAGGTGGTGCGGAGAGGCATGGTTTGGGGTCCACACGCCAGGAGGTTCAAAATTCGAATCAGGCTGGCGGCACAGGCGCTCAGGAGGGGATCAGGGATCAGCCCAATGGGGTGTTTGCCCAGGCAGAGGTTCAGGTTGGCGGAGAGGGGGTTAGGGATCGGACCAATGGTGATCTGCCTTCTGCTCCTATGGTGGCCCCTGCAGCTGCGATGGAGAGGGGGACCATTTCCAGTCAGGTGGGTGACACGGATTGCGAGGCCAGGCTGTCGGTTGTCGTGGGGGCTACAGCCAATCCAGAGGAGGGCGGCACGGCCTCGTTGCTTCTTGATAGGCTGGAAGTGGACCGATTATTAGTGGGGCCTGGGCGCAGCGAACACGAGGAAGATCGCGAGGGATCGGAGGCTGTGATGATGCCGAGGGATTCGCAACCAGTGGGTCCTAGCCAAGTGGGGTCGCGCCATGTGGTGGGAGCTGGGAGTCAGGAGGAGCCTTGTGACCCGCAGAGTGGGCATGTGGTGTTGATGGTTGGTGGGTCGAGGCCTGAGGCGGTGATTCAGGCTGTTGGAGAGAGACAGGTGGTCCCACCAATGATTTGGGCATCTGCTCCTGCTTGCATGGATTTGATCGTGACGGGTGATTCTCCCGTGGCTGAGGAGCCACCAAGATCTTGCCACGTGGCGGACGAACAGGGGGAGAGGCCTGTTCAGGATGAGAGGCACGTTTAGGTTAACATGCAAGGCGCTCTTAAGACATGCACGGGTGGTATGACCCCCCAGGAAGCTATTGCTTATGGGAAGCTCAAATGGTTCTGCAATGCTCTCATGCGCAAGGTTGCACAGCCACTCCTTCTTGAGGTGCAGTCCACCTTAAGGCCAGAGGCTGAGCCGTACACCCCGCGACATACGACCAGGGGCTCAAAGCGTGCTTTGGTATCCAAGTCGAGCAAAGCCACTCAAGCGGAGAATGTTCTCATGCGGGCACTTGGGATCGTTCCGGAGGATTTGGAAGGAAACTATGATCACATTGCGGAGTTGGCGGAGATTTTCGAGTCACCTCTAAGGGAGCAACACATTCGGGTGATCGCGGCTCTATTCGGCAAGGAGGTTCCGCCGATACGCGACATGGTCGCCGGAGAGCAGGTGGTGATTGGGGCGGCATAGATGTCTTTCGTGCGGTTGGCGAGGGAGGCTTTTGGGTTCCCATGGATTGGAATCCAAAGGTTCTACGTTGGAACGTGCGGGGCTTGAATAACCCCGCGAAGAGGAATGTCGTGCGGGAGTTTGTGGTTAAAGCTAGAGTTAACCTCGTGTGTCTCCAAGAAACGAAACTAGATGAATTGACCCATTTACTGTTATACAATGCTTAGGGCCATCGTTGGATGGCTTTGCCTACTTTCCGGCGTCGAACACTCATGGGGGTATTCTCTTGGGGTGGGACACGACGACATTGGACGTGGACAACATTGTCCTGGATACTTACTCTCTCACTGGGCTAGTGCACTGCAAGGATGGCTCGTCATGGTGGGTGACAGTTGTTTATGGGCCGCAAGGGGACGAGGAGAAGATGCAATTTCTAGTCGAGCTCATAACAGACGGGCGGTCTGTGCGGGGCCTTGGATGGTGCTCGGGGATTTCAACATGATCCTGCGAGCGGACGAGAAGAGTAACAATAACTTAAACAGGAGAATCATGAGAAGGTTTAATGAATTCGTGGACGATTGTGAGCTTAAGGAGCCATATTTGCATGGGAGGCATTTCACTTGGTCGAACAAACGGGAGCATCCGGTTATGACGAAGATCGACCATGTTCTTGTCTCGGTTGATTGGGAGCTCAACTACCCTGATCTGCTGTTGCAAGCCCTTTCTACTAATATCTCAGACCATGCTCCTCTGCACTTATGCACATCTGTGCCTTTTTGTGCTAAGAAACGATTTCACTTTGAGATGTTTTGGTTAAAGTTGGCTGGCTTCGAACAGACGGTACGTGATGCATGGGTGTGCGACGATCACCTTGTTGACCCCTTCAAGCGTTTGCACGCTCTGCTCAGAAATACAGCGTCTGTGTTGCAAGCCTGGGGCAGAGGAAAACTGGAAACATTAAAATTAAGATGGCCATTGCGAATTGTGTTATCCTGCGTCTTGATCGAGCTATGGAGTCCCGGGAGCTCACGATGGAAGAAAGATGGCTCAGGGGATCAATCAAGCATACCCTTCTTGGTTTGGCATCGATGCAGTGCACCATCAAGAGGCAGAGGTTGAGGTTACGGTGGATTCGTGAGGGGGATGCGAACACGAAGTTGTTCCAGGCAGTGGCTAATGGCCGTAGATCGAAGAATTTTATTCCGCACCTGAGACACAATGATGAACTGATTACGGACCAGCACCGGAAAGAGGAGATATTTACGGAGACTTATGAGCAACTGCTGGGGAGGACGCATTTGAGGGCGTCGGAGGTGGACCTGGAATTTATATAGATGGAGACGCGTGATCTTTCGGAGTTGGAGGCGATTTTTTCGGAGCAAGAAGTGTGGAACACGATTAAGGAGATGCCCCCTGATCGTGCACCAGGTCCCGACGGGTTTGTTCCGGCCTTTTTTCAGAAGGCCTGGAGTGTTATTAAGCACGACGTGATGGCAGTCATTATGAAGTTATACGTTGGAGATGGTCATGGATTTGGCAGGTTGAACCGTGCGCATATAGTCCTTATTCCTAAGAAACCAGAGGCAGAGGAGGTAGGGGACTTTAGGCCCATTAGCTTGTCTCACATCGTGGCAATTGTTTTTGCTAAGTTACTGGCAAATCGCGTCCGGAAGAGGATGAAGGAGATTGTGACTGTTAATCAGTCGGCTTTTATTTGTGGGAGGCATCTCCATGATAACTTCCTTCTGGTTCGTCAGGTGGCGAGGAAGATTCATGCACGTCGCGAAGCAGGTGTTTTCCTCAAACTTGATGTGTCCAGAGCGTTTGACTCGATCGCCTGGCCGTTCCTGTTTCAGGTGTTATTGCAAAAGGGTTTTGGTCCCAAATGGATGACTTGGGTGTCGATCTTGTTGAGGACGGCATCCACTAAAGTCCTGGTGAATGGGTGTCCCGGAAGGAGCTTTCAACTTGTGCAAGGGTTGCATCAAGGAGATCCGGTCTCCCCCCTACTTTTTGTCATTGCGATGGACGTGTTATCGAGGATCATGATCAAGTCTTCCACGTCGGGAGTGATGGGCAAATTCAATGGGATCTCGGCCAACCAAAGCGTGTCTATCTACGCGGATGACGTCGCGCTTTTTGTGAAACCCACGACGGCTGATCTAAGGTTCGTTAAGGAAGCTTTGAAGGCCTTCGCAGACACTTTGGGTCTGCGTATAAACTACCACAAGTCGCTTGCTGTTGTGATTCATGGTGATGAAGTGGATCGTGACCGGGTCCAATCCTTTCTCAATTGCAATATGGGAAGTTTCCCCTGTAAGTACCTGGGGTTGCAGTTGGCGATCAAGCAATTGAGTAGGGCTCAGTGACAGCCCATGGTGGATGAGGCGGTGAAATGTGCCCCGTCATGGCAACATGGTCTTCTACAATGTTCTGGCCGGCTCGTGCTTGTCAAGTCCGTGGTTGCGGCCAAACCCATCCACCACTTCATGATAGCGGAGGCGCCGGCTTGGGTTTTGGAGGAGATTAATAAATGGATGTGTGCCTTCTTTTGGGCTGGCAAAGAGAAAGTTAATGGTGGGCAGTGCCTAGTGGCATGGAGCACGGTATGTCGACCCACTTCTTTGGGAGGTTTGGGTGTGCGGGATTTGGAGCTTCAAGGTATTGCGCTTCGTGTTAGGTGGGAATGGCTCAAAAGGACCGATCCTCAGAGGCCGTGGCAGGGGCTGGCTATGATGGAGGATAGAGAGGCACGTCAAGTGTTTGACAGCCTAGTCAAGATTGAGGTGGGGGACGGGAGCAAGGTGCTCTTTTGGAGGGACCGTTGGATTCACGGTTTTGCGGCGAGGGATATTGCTCCCCTCATATATGTCATGGTGGAGACTCGCATCAGGAATAGGCGCACGGTCAGGGAGGGTCTGCTCAATGCCAGGTGGTTATAGGATGTGGGCGGTGAGCTCACCTTTGTTGGGCACATGCAGTTGGTTCATCTCAACTTGGCTATGAGCACGGTGCAGCTGGATACTCAAAGCGTAAATCGTTTCTCATGGTCGGCTGACCCATCAGGGATGTACACCGCCAGGTCCATGTATAATCGCTTGTGCCTCGGGATTCAGAGGGTACCGTATGCCAACAATATCTGGAAGAGTTGGGCTCCGCTTAAGTGCAAAATCTTTGTATGGTTGGCGGTTCAACACCGGATCTGGATGTCTGATTGGAGAGCTAGGCACGGGCTGCAAGACCGGTTGTCCCCCTGCTACACCTTTTTGCAGGATGAAGATAACGCCGAGCACATCTTGGTACAGTGTGGTTATGCGCGTGAAGTTTGGCATGGTTGTCTCCACGAGATTAATTTGGATGTGGAGAGACCTCAGGTGGATGATGATCTGTTGGGATGGTGGCTTAAGGTCAGAAAGGGCATAGGCAAAGAACTCAAGAGAGGGTTTGATTCCTTTGTCATCGGGGTGGCTTGAGCTTTGTGGAAGCAGCAGAACGCTCGTTTCTTCAACAGGACGGCGCAGCAAAGGACGGCTCACCAACTAGTAGACTTCATTCTGAGGGAGATTCAGGACTGGAGAGAGGCTGGCATAGGGGTAGTTGGGTTGTCACGCTTTGTGAGAGAGTAGGCTTTAGTTTGTGTGGGGTGTAATGGGTGTGGCCGAGGGTGGTTGTGTGCATCCTCCCTTGGCCTCTCTTGTAATTAGTTTCTCCCTCTTCTATAAAGTTAAGGTATGCCGTTGGCGTACTCTCGAAAAAAAACTATTAAACTTGCTAATAGACATAGTATATCACCAACTGGGATTCTTAGAGATGTTGAAGTCTTGTGTGGGAAGATAAAATACCCTACTGATTTTCTCGTTCTTACCACCTCACAAGATAAATTTTGTCCCATTATATTTGGTAGACCTTTCTTGAACACCATCAATGCTAAAATAGATTGTAAGAAACAAACTGTCAGTGTTAGCTTTGGTGATGAATCTCATGAATTTAATTTTTTTCAAGTTTACTAGAAACCATCATGAAAAAGAATTGCCTAGTAAGGATGAATTAATTGGTCTTGCCTCTATTGTTGTACCACCTACTGATCCTTTAGAACAATACTTGCTAGACCATGAGAATGATTTACATATGCACGAAAGAAATGAAAATAGATAAGATCTTCCTTGAACAACGTCCTCTGCTTAAACACAATTTGCCTATTGAAACTCTTGGAGGTCCTCCTCCACCTAAAGGTGACCGTGTGTTTGAATTAAAACCTTTTCCATACACTTTGAAATATGCTTATCTTGATGAAAAGAAGATATATCATGTTATTATCAGTGCTAACCTTTCAGAACATGAAGAAGAAAGATTATTAAAAGTTCTAAGGAAGCACCAAGCTGCTATTGGGTATACTCTTGATGATTTAAAGGGCATTAGTCTCACTCTATGTCAGCATAAAATTAATATGGAACCTGACGCTAAACCAGTTGTTGATCATCAACATCGGTTAAATCCAAAGATGAAAGAAGTGGTGAGAATGGAAATATTAAAACTTCTGGAAGCGGGTATAATCTATCCTATAGCTGATAGTAAATGGGTAAGTCATGTTCATTGTGTCCCTAAGAAGGGAGGTATTACTATTGTTCCTAATGATAGGAATGAGCCTATTCCACAAAGAATTGTCAAGGGCTATAGAATTGTAATTGATTATAGAAAATTAAATAAAGCTACTAGAAAAGATCATTACCCTCTGCCTTTTATTGATCAAATGTTAGAAAGACTATCTAAGCACACACATTTTTGCTTACTTGATGGATACTCTGGCTTTTCACAAATACATGTTCTACAATCTGATCAAGAAAAGACCACTTTTACTTGTTCTTTTGGAACATTTGCTTATAGACGTATGCCTTTCGGCTTATGTAATACACCTGCTACCTTTCAAAGATGTATGACTACTATATTCTTTGACTTTTGTGAAAAGATTGTCGAGGTTTTCATGGATGACTTTTCTGTTTATGGGAAGTCCTTTGATGATTGTTTAAGCAATCTTGAGCAAGTTTTGCAGAGATGTGAACAAACAAATCTTGTCATGAATTGGGAGAAGTGCCACTTTATGGTTAATGAGGGCCTTGTCTTGGGTCATAAAATTTCTGAAAGAGGTATTGAAGTGGACCAAGCTAAGGTTGATGCAATTGAGAAAATGCCATGTCCTAAGGACATCAAAGGTATTCGTAGTTTCCTAGGTCATGCTAGTTTCTGTAGAAGATTTATTAAAGACTTCTCTAAAATTTCTAGGCCTCTCACTAGTCTTTTGCAAAAGGATGTTCCTTTTGGTTTTGATGATGATTGTTTAGAACCTTCGAAACACTCAAGAAAGCCTTAATTTATGCACCTATTGTTCAACCACCTGATTGGAACTTGCCTTTTGAAATTATGTGTGATGCTAGTGATTATACTGTTGGTGCTGTTCTAGGACAAAGAGTTGATAAGAAATTGAATGTTATTCATTATGCTAGTAAAACTCTAGACAGTGCTCAAAGAAATTATGCTACTACTGAAAAAGAATTTTTAGCAGTGGTGTTTGCTTGTGATAAATTTAGACCTTATATTGTTGATTCCAAAGTAACTGTTCACACGGACCATGCTGTTATTAAATATCTTATGGAAAAGAAAGATGCTAAGCCTAGACTTATGTCACACCCTGATTTTCATGCCACTACACTTAAGCTTATAATCATGATAAAATATGGGTTAACAAAAACTTTTGAGTGTTTTGGACTTTGCTTGATTTGATTTTTGTGTGTTGGTCGCAAGTGCTCTACAAATCAAACAAATCCTCCAACTCTTATACCCCTTCTCCTTGATCCAAAACCTCGCCCAATGATCATGCCATGTGTATAGGACATAAAAATAATTTCTTGCAAAAATAATTTGGCCAAATAGTTTTTTCAAAGATTAGTTTTCCAAAAACCCCTAAATTGAGGTTTGCACTACAAGTACTTGATTTGGGGTATGAAAAATATTTCAAAGAGTATATTTGAAACCTATTAGATATAGGACTCCCATAAACCACAAAAATATAATTTTAAAAGTAAGCTTCCTATTTTATTTAATGGCTTTTTCTTTAGGCCAGACATGGTCTTTAATAGGCTAAAATTATTTAAAAGCTTCCAAAATATTTGTAAAAAATCAGGGAAACTCAGTGGGCATATATTGTCCATATATAAGAGTTTCAACACATGGTCATGTTCAAAATATTGGACAAAACCTCCCAAAACCATTTCTGTCCATTTCAAGGATTTGAAATATTTCTAAATATTTCTATAAAAATCCAAGGAAAATACAACAAGTCACAAATGCATATTGTGATGACCTTGCAAAGCCTCATCTCAATCAAGGTCATTGTAGTTCACCAAAATGCCCAAAACCCTCTCTGACCAGAATCAAATTTGAACAACTTTGTACTACGAACTTTCTCTCCTTGACCCCAACTTTTGTGAGCATGTTCACATGACCAAATGAGGCCGGTACACCGAGTGGTGCATCAAGGGGAAGTGATTTGATGAACTAGATCTACACAAGTTCATTTCTGCTAATTTCTAGGGTTTGCCAAAGTTAAATTAGCAAACTCTTCCAAATAAGCTCATCCTCCTTCTACCCTGTCATTTTGTCATGAAAAACACCCCTGCCAAGTGGCACAAGAAGGAAATCAGTGCAAGTACCCCAAAACCATATCAAACACCTTCTGCATTTTAACTAAAAACCCTGCTTGGGCCTCTTCCACTAATCCAAATGAGTTCTCCTCTTTACCACACCTCCTCCTAACCTCCCTCTACCTCTGGCATTTGGCACAAGTCAATGCTCATTGATCAAGGGGATGAATACACCAATTTTCTATTCGGGACAGCCCCATTTCCACTCTTCTCCTTCCTCTCTCTTCACTCACTAGCCACCCAAAGCATCCAAGGACAAGATCCCTTCCTTAACACCCCCAAAGACTACTGGACAAGCAAGGGCGCGCCCACAAGCATATAAAATGGCCTGGACAGCCATATGGGCACTCTGGAGCGCGCTACAGTGCACTTCCGCACTGTAGCCGCCCTCTGCCCGAGCCACCCGGCCACCTTGGCTCTCCCCCCGCATGCTAGGAGGACCATCTCCACGTCTGGGACACGGCACACGGTCGGCCCCCTCCTTCCTCTCTCTCCCCTGCCCGTCCTGCATATGGACAGAGCGCCGCCCAGCTCCGCCACTCTCTGTGCTCGCTCGGGTCCCGCCTCGATCTCACCCTGCTCCTTCTCTCTCCTGCCAGGGCCCTGAACTACCCCCACGAGCACCACAGAGCAGCCCCAGCTCCTCCCCTTGGCCACCAGAGCCGTTGCCACGGGAACCCGTGAGCTCTGTCCATGGTGAGCCCCGGGCCGGCTATATAAGGCCACCCCGAGCCCCTTTCTCTCCACCCCACGCTCTCTACCACTCCCTATCGACTGCCCGAGCCACCCACTCCTCCTCGGAGCAGCGTGAGCTCGAGATCGAGATCAAGCTCCGCCACCTTGGGTCACCATCAATCCAGAGCTACGGGCCCTCTCCGCCCCCACTCTCACTCGATCTGGAGCCGTAGGAGCCCTGAGGGAGTCCCGGACTAGGGGGTGTCCGGATAGCCGAACTACCATCATCGGCCGGACTCCAAGACTATGAAGATACAAGATTGAAGACTCCGTCTCGTGTCCGGATGGGACTTTCCTTGGCGTGGAAGGCAAGCTTGGCGATACGGATATGTAGATCTCCTACCTTTGTAACTGACTCCGTGTAACCCTAGCCCTCTCCAGTGTCTATATAAACCGGATGGCTTTAGTCCATAGGACGAACAACAATCATACCATAGGCTAGCTTCTAGGCTTTAGCCTCCTTGATCTCGTGGTAGATCTACTCTTGTAACCCACATCATCAATATTAATCAAGCAGGACGTAGGGTTTTACCTCCATCAAGAGGGCCCGAACCTGGGTAAAAACATCGTGTCCCTCGTCTCCTGTTACCATCCGCCTAGACGCACAGTTCGGGACCCCCTACCCGAGATCCGCGGGTTTTGACACCGACATTGGTGCTTTCATTGAGAGTTCCTCTGTGTCGTCACCGATAGGCTCGATGGCTTCTTCGATCATCAACGACGATGCAGTCCAGGGTGAGACCTTCCTCCCTGGACAGATCTTCATATTCGGCGGCTTCGCACTGCGGGCCAATTCACTTGGCCAGCTGGAGCAGATCGAAAGCTACGCCCCTGGCCGTCAGGTCAGATTTGGAAGTTTGAACTTCACGGCTGACATCCGCGGGGACTTGATCCTCGACGGATTCGAGCCACAGCCGAGCGTGCCGTACTATCACGGGCATGATTTAGCTCTACAGCCGGACAGTACCCTGGAGGCCGCACTCGAACCCGCTCCAATCTTTGACTCGGAGCCGGCTGCGCAGACCAATGATGGATGGCTAGACATCGCCTTGGGGGCTGCAACCTCTACGGCGTAGAGCCGAACACCGATCTTGTCCCCCATGAAGCTCGTGACTTTGAGGTGTCGGACTCCTTCTCGGACTCCGGACCTCCCGCGCCCCCTCCAGTTGAATCCGATTGGGCGCCGATCATGGAGTTCACCGCGACGGACATCTTTCAACACTCACCTTTTGGTGACATCTTGATTTCGCTAAAGTACCTCTCGTTATCAGGAGAGGCCTGGCCGGACTGCGGCCAGGACGGTTGGGATGCGGACGACGAAGAAATTCAGAGCCCACCCACCACCCACTTGGTAGCCATTGTCGACGATCTAACCGACATGCTAGATTACGACTCTAAGGACATCGACGGTATGGATGACGATGCCGGAGACGACGAAAAACCAGCGCCCACCGGGCACTGGAAAGCCACCTCTTCATACGACATATACATGGTGGATATCCCAAAGGATGGGAACGGCGCAGGAATAGCGGAGGATGACCCCTCCAAGAAACAGCCCAAGCGCCGGCGTTAGTGGCGCCGCTCTAAATCCCGCCATAGCAAGAATGAGGATTCCGGCACCGGAGACAATAATACACCAGATAGCGCCGAAGACAACCCACTCCAGCAAGATCCAGCGCAGGAGGAGGGGGACGCCATCCCTCATGAGAGAGCGGCCGAAGAAGAGGTAGAGGACTATATGCCTCCCTCCGGAGACGAGGCAAGCCTCGACGACGACGAATTCGTCGTGCCTGAGGATCCCGTTGAATAGGAGCGTTTCAAACGCAGGCTTATGGCCACGACAAACAGCCTCAAGAAAAAGCAGCAGCAGCTTAGAGCTGATCAAGATCTGCTAGCCGACAGATGGACCAAAGTCCTCGCGGCCGAAGAGCATGAACTCGAACGCCCCTCCAAAAGCTACCCCAAACGTAAGCTGCTCCCCCGATTAGAGGTGGAGGCATATGATCCCGCTTCACCAGGAGACAATACGGCTGATCGACCACCCTGTGGTCGCGACAGAGAGGCCTCAAGGCCCTTCACTAGACCCGTACCCCGGCATCGCTCGAAAAGCACAAGGCCACAGGGGAACACTCCGGACCTGCGAGACATATTGGAGGATAAGGCAAGACAATCAAGATCGATCTATGGATCACGTGGGCACCCCATGATACATGGCAATCACCGTCACCCCGGACACAGTAAGTCCGGTCGGGCCGAACACAACAGACAAAGCTCTTTTGAGCTCCGTCGCGATATCGCCCAGTACAGAGGCGCCGCACACCCACTGTGCTTCACAGATGAGGTAATGGATCATCAAATCCCAGAAGGGTTTAAACCCGTCAATATTGAATCTTATGATGGCACAACAGACCCCGCAGTCTGGATCGAGGACTATCTCCTCCACATCCACATGGCCCGCGGAGACGATCTCCACGCCATCAAATATCTCCCACTCAAACTTAAAGGACCAGCCTGGCACTGGCTTAAGAGCTTGCCAGCAGAGTCAATCGGGAGTTGGGAGGACTTGGAAGCCGCATTCCTCGATAACTTCCAAGGCACGTATGTGTGACCACCAGATGCAGATGACCTAAGCCACATAATTCAGCAGCCAGACGAATCATCCAGACAATTCTGGACACGGTTCTTAACCAAGAAATACCAAATCGTCGACTGTCCGAATGCCGAGGCCCTCGCGGCCTTCAAGCATAACATCCGCGACGAATGGCTTGCCCGGCACCTGGGACAGGAAAAGCCGAAATCCATGGCAGGCCTTACATCACTCATGACCCGCTTCTGTGCGGGTGAGGACAGCTGGCTAGCACGCAGCAACAACCTCAACAAAAATTCTGGCAGTCCGGATATCAAGGACCGTAGTGGCAGGTCGCGTCGCAACAAAAACAAACGCCGCATTAACGGCGATAACAGTGAGGATACGACAGTCAATGCCGGATTCAGAGGCTCTAAACCCGGTCAACTGAAAAATCCATTCAAAAGAACAACTCAGGGTTCATCCAATTTGGACCGAATTCTCGACCGCTTGTGCCAGATACATGGCACCCCTGAAAAGCCAGCTAACCACACCAATAGGGACTGTTGGGTGTTCAAGCAGGCAGGCAAGTTAATTGCCGAAAACAGCGACAAGGGGCTACATAGCGACGACGAGGAAGAGACCCGACCGCCGAACAATAGAGGACAGAAGGGTTTCCCCCCACAGGTGTGAACGGTGAACATGATATATGCCATGCACATACCCAAAAGGGAGCGAAAGCGTGCACTCAGGGATGTATACGCGATGGAGCCAGTTGCCCCGAAGTTCAATCCATGGTCCTCTTGCCCGATCACCTTTGACCGAAGGGACCACCCCACCAGCATTCGCCATGGTGGGTTCGCCGCATTGGTTCTAGACCCAATCGTCGATGGATTTCATCTCACCAGAGTCCTAATGGACGGCGGCAGCAGCCTAAACCTGCTTTATCAGGACACGGCGCGCAAAATGGGCATAGACCCCTCAAGGATTAAACCTACCAAGACGACCTTTAAAGGCGTCATACCAGGTGTAGAAGCCCATTGTATAGGCTCAGTTACACTGGAAGTGGTCTTCGGATCCCCGGATAACTTCCGAAGCGAGGAGTTAATCTTTGACATAGTCCCGTTCCGCAGCGGCTATCATGCCTTGCTCGGACGTACCGTGTTCGCAAAGTTCAACGTGGTGCCGCACTACGCATACCTCAAGCTCAAGATGCCAAGCCCTAGAGGAGTCATCACGGTCAACGGAAACACTGAACGCTCCCTCCGAACGGAGGAACATACAGCGGCTCTCGCGGCAGAAGTACAAAGCAGCCTTTTAAGGCAATTCTCGAGTCCGGCTGCCAAGCGGCCGTACACAGCTAAGCGTGCCCGGAGTAACCTACAACACGACCACTCGGCACGTTCTGAACACGCGTAGTAGTGCGGCCCCAACCCCAGCCCTTGTAAAACATTAAGACAGACCCTTCGCGTACTCCATTACGCTCTGAAGATACCATGGGCATGGGGCAAGGGGCTCGACCACGATAAGCCCAGACTGCGGCTCAACCACACCAGGGGCTCTTAAGTGTGTCGTTTCTTTTTCTTTTCCTTTTATTGTTTACCTACAGGACTCCGTTCGTTAGAGGCCTTGTCCGGCAGCAGACATGCCGAACCCACGATGTAACAGCCAGGGAAGGAGAAAGGCTACAACGAAAATCCAGGTGGTCTCCATCATGAGCATTAAATCTGTTTTATGCATTATTCCGTAGCCTACCCCTGGAGGGGGACATGTTAAACAGTCCCATCCCTTGCTTACCGCACCACTTGTATCGTCCTGCACTTACAGTAGTTTTTATTGAATAAAGCAATGCAGCACATTTTTGCTTCTAATTGCATTTCTTTCTTACACATATGTTCATCTATGACATGTTGCATCCGTACGTTTTGGTATGGCTAAATACACTAGGGGCTTATGTTTCCCGCGTTATGGTGTGATAAGTCCGAACACTTTCACAAGTGCGGCACCCCGAACTTATAGTATTATATGCATCGGCTCCGAATCATGTTCTTGGGTCAATAGTTGGGTTTGCCCGGCTCCCATGTTTTGGTACCTTACGTTCCGTTTTATCGGCTAAGGTAGGACTGGGAGAACCACTGTGATTGCGCCCCAGTTGAGCTAGGTTAACGCCTCAGTGGAGAAAGCTAAAACTGACCGTCATGATGAGGCGAGAGCTGGTCGCTGTTCGAGAGGTTCTTTGCGAGTCCCTAAAGACTTATGCCACTTCGAGCGAGGAGCCGGATTCTGTCCGGCCAAGGCGTGGATAGCGCCCCAAATTCAGCCTTCCGAAAACTAGGGGCTTCGCTGAAATTTAAAATTATAGAATTCTATGGCTAAGTGAGAGTGTTCAAGCATTATAAGTCCGGTTGCCTTGTTCGTTGTGTTGAGCGCCTCCCTCGATGGACCCAAATATGGGAACAAGAGTGCCCAAATTTATCCCGAACACCCCAGCACTCGTGGCATGGGGGCTGAAGCCGATGACTTGCCATCTCTCAGATTTGATAAACAGCTGCACAGAAGGTAATATTTTAAATTAACAAGCGTTGCTTAGCGCATATGAACCAAGTTTTCAATGCACATGATAACAAAATGTGAGTCTACTCAAATATTACATCTTTGGAGCACTCACCCGCAATAGTGCGGGCGCCCTTTAGCACACTCTTATAATACATCTCGGGCGTACGATACTCCTTGCCCTCTGGTGTTGGGTCCATCACAAGCTTCTGGGCATCCATCTTGCCCCAGTGCACCTTTGCGCGGGCAAGGGCCCGACGGGCACCTTCAATACAGGTGGAGTGCTTGATGACTTCAACCCACGGGCACGCATCCACCAGCCGCCGCACCAGGCCGAAGTAGCTCCCAGGCATGGCCTCCTTAGGCCACAGCCGAACTATGAGGCCCTTCATGGCCTGCTCGGCTGCCTTGTGGAGCTCGACCAGCTGCTTCAGTTGGTCGCTAAGGGGCACCGGATGTTCGGCCTCAGCATACTGAGACCAGAAGACCTTCTCCGTCGAGCTCCCCTCCTCGGCCCGGTAGAATGCGGCAGCATCGGACACGCTGCGAGGAAGATCTGCGAACGCTCCTGGAGAGCTCCGAATTCGGGTAAGCGACAGGTAATTAACACTCACATGCTTACTTTGCATGAAAAATGCCTTACCCGCTACTATTTTCTTTACCGCCTCGATCTCCTGGAGGGCCTTGTAGGCTTTGGCCTTAGCGGCTTTGGCACTCTCAAGAGCCGTTGCAAGCTCAGACTCTCGAGTCTTCGAGTCACGCTCCAGGCTCTCATGTTTACTCACGAGATCCTGGAGATCTTGTGTACCTCCACCACCCGCGCCTCCTGTTTCTCTCGCTCGGTGCGCTCCGCAGCCGCATTGCGTTCGGCCGCGGCCACCGCCTCCTTTAGGGTCGCCACCTCGTTAGTGGCCCCTGCAATACCCCAGTTATCCTTGTCATTTTTCTTGCAACCAAATCCTTTTCTGTAAGGTACAATTTTCATAAGGTATTACTCACCTTCTTTTTCCTCGAGCTGCTTCTTGGCATGGCCGAGCTCGTTCTCGGACCGCTCGAGGTTTTTCATCAAAGTATTGACCTCCACAGTCAGTGCGGCAGAGGTCAGCAGCATAGCTTGCAATCCCATATTAACATATTTTCATGACTCCTGCGTTTATCTTTCTAAAGATCCTCAGTCCGGCTTTTCTTTCCGAACACCAAACCGAGCATCAGGGGCTACTGTCTATGCGGTACCATTTTACATATATTGAAATTCTTACCACAAAGCCTGTTAGAAGGCTGCTGCAGGCTTTGGTCAGCCCACTCTTGGCGAGCTGAACCTTCTGAATCAATGCACTCATAACAGTGCGGTGTTCCTCTTTGATGGAGGCGCCGTTGAGCGCCTCCAGCAAATTATCCGGCACCTCCGGTTGGACGGAGGCAGCCGACGTCGCGGTCTTGCCCTTCTTACGAAGGGGTCGCCCGCCGGACTCCGGAGCCACTATGGGTTCCGGGGCTGAGTCCGGTGCAAAGTCCGGGAGGCTGTCTTGCGACACCTCCGGCGCCCTCTCCTCCTGGTGGGTCCCTTCCTGGGATCCCACCTCGGCATCGTCCGCATCACGGGGGGTGGAGGCAGTCAGAAGAGAATCCATATCCGACGCCCCTAAGGACCCGCTCGACGAAGTGGGGAGATCATCCTTAGGCGGACTGCAGGGTTGTATGCGGCATTAGAAAGACATAACGTGGCGGAAAACGAAAACCTTGAAGTCATTCGGGAGTCCGAATACTTACGATCTCGCCAGAGGCTTGGCCCTTGGAGGCCAGTCGTCGTCACTGGCGTTGGCAGAACAGTCCGGGGGAAGAGTTTTTCCCCTCTTGGACCCTTCGGCCTCCCTTGTTGGGGAGGCCTTCCTTTTCTTCCCTCCCCCCGCTGGGGGAGAGGCTTTCTTCTTCTCCTCCTCGCCTTGGTGGGAGGAGTCGGCCTTGGATTCATCGTCCGATAGCACCTGAAAACGGGAACTCTTCCGAGTCCCCGTGGCCTTCTTCTTGGCCATCTTCTCCGGCACCACGTGGGGTGCCGGAGCCAGCAGCCCCGTTAGGCAGGCGTCAGCTGGATCCTCTGGCAATGGGGCCGGACAGATAGCCTGTGCGGCCTTCTTCAGCCAGTCCTGTCAAAGGAAAGGGAGTTTAGATCCCGCATGGAGTCAAACTATGAATAACAAGCATCCCGTAAAGGACAATATCACTCACCTCGTCAGCTGGACACTGCGAGCTGAATCCGCGATCTTCGGTAGCGGATGCGGGAGCCTTGGCGCCCTTGAACAGCACCTTCCAGACCTCTTCGTACGTAGTGTCGAAGAGCCCATTCAAAGTCTGGTGCTGCGCCGGATCGAACTCCCACATATTGAAGCCCCGTCGTTGGCACGGGAGAATCTGGCGGATGAGCATGACCTGGACTATGTTGACAAGCTTGAGCTTCTTGTCCACCAGCTTTTGGATGCAGGCTTGGAGTCCGGTCAGCTCCTCCGAATCGCCCCAAATCTGGCCGCTCTCTTTCCAGGAGGTGAGCCGTGTAGGGATGCTGGATCTGAATTCGGGGGTTGCTGCCCATTCGGGATCACGCGGCTCGGTGATGTAGAACCACCCCGATTGCCACCCCTTTATGGTTTCTACAAAGGTGCCCTCCAGCCACGTAACGTGGGACATCCTACCCACCATGGCGCCTCTGCACTCCGCTTGGCTGCCCTTCACAACCTTCGGCTTGACACTGAAGGTCTTGAGCCACAAGCCGAAGTGGGGCTGGATGCAGAGGAAGGCCTCGCACACGATGATAAACGCCGAGATGTTGAGGATAAAATTTGGGGCCAGATCATAGAAATCTAGGCCGTAGTAGAACATGAGCCCCCGGACAAAGGGATGAAGTGGGAAGCCCAGTCCGCGGAGGAAATGGGGAAGGAATACTACCCTCTCATGGGGCCTGGGGGTGGGGATGAGCTCTCCCTCGTCAGGGAGCCAATGCGCGATGTCGCTGGACAAGTATACAGCGCTGCGCAGCTTCTGGATATGCCCCTCCATGACGGAGGAGGCCATCCACTTGCCTCCCGCTCCGGACATATTGGGAGAAGGTTGAGGTGAGATGTGCGGGCTTGGGCGCTAGAGCTCGAGTTCGCAGAGATGGATAAGCCAAGGAGGAAGAAGGCGCAGGTAAAAAGGTTGGATCTTTATCCCCTTATATGGGTGGACAGAAACACGCGTCCCCACCAGCCTGGTAAAACTCGCTTCTCTCCCAAGCGTCACAATCAATGGCGCGGTTGGGTTACCCACATCCGTATTAATGGGAATCCCGGAATAAGGGGAACACGATCTCTGCTTTGACAAGACGTGCCAAGGAAACCGCCTCGCTAAACGCGCTGAGGTGGAACAATAAAAACAGTTCGAGTAAAGGCTTGGAAGTGGTGTGACGTTACGCCACACAATACGTCAGTAGATTGATCTTGTGTAATATTATTCTCTCTACGGTGGTATGTGGAATTTATTTTTGCAGAGCCGGACACTATCCTGATGTTCACAATCTTCTATAAATTATTCGGAGGAGGCACCCGCCTTGCAATGCCGAAGACAATATGCGCGCCGGACTCGTTGTCATTGAAGCCTGGTTCAGGGGCTACTGAGGGAGTCCCGGACTAGGGGTTGTCCGGATAGCCGAACTACCATCATCGGCCGGACTCCAAGACTATGAAGATACAAGATTGAAGACTTCGTCCCGTGTCCGGATGGGACTTTCCTTGGCGTGGAAGGCAAGCTTGGCGATACGGATATGTAGATCTCCTACCTTTGTAACCGACTCTGTGTAACCCTAGCCCTCTCCGATGTCTATATAAACCGGATGGCTTTAGTCCATAGGACGAACAACAATCATACCATAGGCTAGCTTCTAGGGTTTAGCCTCCTTGATCTCGTGGTAGATCTACTCTTGTAACCCACATCATCAATATTAATCAAGCAGGACGTAGGGTTTTACCTCCATCAAGAGGGCCCGAACCTGGGTAAAAACATCGTGTCCCTCGTCTCCTGTTACCATCCGCCTAGACGCACAGTTCGGGACCCCCTAGCCGAGATCCGCCGGTTTTGACACCGACAAGCCCACTGATCATTTCCCCTCCCTCTTCTGCATCGACTGCAGGCTGAATGGAGCAGTTTATCCACCTCCCGACGCACCGCCGCCCTGCCTCCTCGTTGCCAGTGAACTAGGCCACCCCAACAACCAACTCCACCTCCAACCGGACGTCGGCTCCTCCCTGAGCACAACGGTACCACCCACGCATCCTCCCATGCCCTATATCGCCGCCGGCGAGCTCGCCATCACCTCTGGACGGAGGTAGACGATGACGGCCGTGGGCCCTGTCCGTCAGCCTCATGCCCTGACGGGTGGGACCCACCCGTCAGGTTTAAAAAAGCACGCGCGCGCACCGTTTCACCCGTCGGCTGAAGGCATACTTCGCCTTTACACCTTTGACATGGCGGCCTCGCGCGGGCTGGATTCCCTCTAGGCCTGCTGCACTGTGGCCTTTCTGGCCAAGTGGCATAGTGCCACTTTTCTTTTTCTTTTTCTGTCTGTTTTATAAAAATTCCACAGGATAAAATGTTTATCCAAATGGAATAATTCCAACTCCTAAAATCTTAGAATAATCCCACCTATTTAATGGTGTAACTTTCATAAATATCCATGAAACTTTTCTACAATGTTCAAATTTAAATTCAAATTTGAGCATTTATATTCCCCTCTATAAATCCATTTCCCCTATTCTATAACTCCAAATCCAGAACTAGAAATTTCCCCCTTCTTAGATTTCCCCCTAGTATTTATCAAAAACAAGTTGACATTTTTAGAGCATTTTTATTTTTGCCTTGTTGTGTTGCTTATTGTGATTGTTTCCAACGTTAGTTGACAAAGTAGATGGAGTATTTGGAGAAGGACAAGAAGACTTGAAGACTCTGATGAACCAGGCAAGGAGCCCTTTGACCATGATGAACCCTTTTTATCATAGCAGCATCTTTTTTCGTGATTGTTGAATGCATGATATCTTGTATGGCAACCTTGCTAGGTTTGCCTTCATTGCATACCCCGTTGATGCTTGCATTGTTCATGACTCTATCCTTGTTTAGAGTTGTGTTGGTGGGTTGTAGAAATATGCTATAGTTGTTGGCTGAGCAAAATGGATCAGAGTTATGCATGGTAAGGAACAAGTTTGGTTTGACATACTTGCAAATAGCCCAGTGGGTGCCACTAATGCCCCTGGGAGATGATGATGAACTAGGTCACTACTTGGTGGAGAAGTGGTGTACTGAAGCAAGTGAATAAGTGTTGTTTACAGAGACGGATTAGATTTAAGATTTGTTTACCGTCCCAACCAAACATGCGCAACCACTATACCCTTATATGGGAAAGGGAATTATTGATTACCTAGGCTGATACTAGCTTGGAGCCCGCATTACTAGTGACGGGGGAGAGTTGGTTCTCTCTCTCGGGACAGCGTCGTGCCAGGTAGGGAGGACATGACTGTTTTCACAAGGCACCGGACACACCGTTGGTACCCCGTGCCAGTGGTATGTGATGAATATGGGAGCGAGGCTCCACAATTTTAAGATGTGAAATGTTGGGCACGAGGGTTACTACTAATCGAGTGGACTCTATGTTAGTGTCGTCTAGGGAAAGATAGTGATCGGGTGCTTACCCCGGGTACTTGAGGTACCGCAGGTCGTGGATGACACGGAAGTTCCCCGGATCTTGTGGGTAAAGTGTGCAACCTCTTCAGAGTGTAAAACTATTTGAATAGCCGTGTCCACAGTCAAGGACAGTTGGGTGGTGCCGCTTAGACTATGTCCATATGTTTCTAAGAAACAACACAGTTTGGCAATATTGTTGATATGATTCGTGAGGAAGTCACGATGAGTTGAGCATGAGTTGTTCATAACTCTTTCTCGATGTTGATGTCTGTAACCTCCTAATACTTGTTGCAGACACATTCATGTCCTTGATAAATGTTGATCATACTTGCATGAGAAAAACTAGCTTTCTGCAACAATGCCAATTAAGCAGTAGAGCTTTGCATAATTATTTTGTTATCACTCTTGGGTTGCTTGCGAGTACATTCAAACGTACTCACTGGCTTGACCCTGGCTATTTACTTGGCCAGACTTGAAAGAGCAAGTATATGAAGAAGGGTTCTTTGGTGACGATCGTGCGATCTAGGACTCTTCCCAGTCAGAATGCCTATAGGGTGAAGGTAGATGGCATGGGTCCAAGTTGTCAATGAAGATTTCCGCTGCGATGATATACTCAAGACTTGACCATAATGGTCCTGCTTGTGTAAGACGGTATGTATGGATGTAAGACTCTTCTTACTCAGCTAAGTGTGTTCAGTGAGCATTGATCTCTAGGATCACTATACACGTGCATTCGGTGATCACGACTTATGAGTCGGGGTCCCCACAACTTATTCGTTGGGTTCTCTTGTTACATGAATTTGATTTATGTTATTGATAGAAAAGGAGCTAAGAACCCCGTAGGAGATAACTTGTCTATGCTTGAAAATGTGCTTGATGACCCACTACCTATTGATGATAGTTTTCCTGATGAGCAGTTAGCTATAATAAATGTTGCTAATAGTACTCCTTGGTATGCTAATTATGCTAATTGCATTGTTGCTAAATATTTACCTCCTAGCTTTACATACCAACAAAAGAAAAAAATTCTTCTATGATTTAAGACATTACTTTTGGGATGACCCGCATCTTTATAAACAAGGAGTAGATGGTATTATTAGATGTTGTGTACCTGAGCATGAACAGGGACAAATCATATGGAAATGTCACTCTGAAGCTTATGGAGGGCATCACGCTGGATGTAGAACTGCTCACAAGGTATTGCAATCTGGATTTCATTGGCCTACTCTCTTCAAGGATGCCTGCAAGTTTGTCTCCTCTTGTGATGAATGCCAAAGAATAGGTAATATTGGTAAGCGTTAAGAAATGCCTATGAATTATTCACTTGCTGCTGAACCATTTGATGTTTGGGGATTTGATTACATGGGACCTTTTCCTTCCTCTAATGGGTATACACATATTTTGGTTGATGCTGATTATGTTACTAAATGGGTAGAAGCTATTCCAACTAGTAGTGATGATCACAACACCTCTATTAAAATGCTTAAGGAAGTTATTTTCCTAAGGTTTGGAGTCCCTAGATATTTAATGACTGATGGTGGTTCACATTTTATCCATGGTGCTTTCCGTAAAATGCTTGCCAAGTATGATGTTAACCATAGAATTGCATCACCTTATCATCCTCTGTCTAGTGGTCAAGTTGAACTTAGCAATAGGGAAATAAAATTAATTTTGCAAAAGACTGTCAATAGGTCCAGGAATAATTGGTCTAAGAAATTAGATGATGCACTTTGGGCTTATAGAACAACATATAAAAATCCTATGGGTATGTCTCCTTATAAAATGATTTATGGAAAAGCTTGTCATTTGCCTCTTGAGTTAGAACATAAAGCATATTGGGCAATTAAAGAACTCAACTATGATTCCAAACTTGCCGGTGAAAAGAGATTATTTGATATTAGATCTTTAGATGAATGGAGAACCCAGGCTTATGAAAATGCAAAACTATTTAAAGAGAAAGTTAAAATATGGAATGACAAAAGAATCCAAAAGTGTGAGTTCAAAGTCGGAGAATATGTTCTTTTGTACAACTCTCGTTTTAGATTTTTTGCAGGAAAGCTCCTCTCGAAATGGAAAGGCCCATATGTCATCGAGGAGGTCTACCGGTCTGGAGCCATCAAAATAAATAATTTCAAAGGCACTAACCCGAAGGTTGTCAATAGAAAACGAATAAAGCATTATGAGCTAGTTTGGTTGGTGACCTCACTTTCGTGCCTGGGAAAAACAAGCGCCCGGCCTGCGCCTGAGTTGGTGCTCATTTTCTGCCTGGCCAGGCTTGCCTGGACGTGGAGTGTTTGGTTTGCTGCCTGAATCTGATAGCACATGGGATGATAGTAACTCTGGATAAAATATTAGAAAAATCTCTAGATGAAGCCATTTGCATTGGATAGTGCACCAGGCAGGTTTTGCTGATGGCCAGGCGTCCATTTTCATATGCCTGGACTAGGCTAATCACGTGCCTGTGAGGCTAAGACATCCAGGCCAGGCTAGTACTCAAATTTACAGGACGCCAACCAAAAAACTGCCAGACAGTTCTCAGGGATGCTCCAGACCAGGCATTTGTTAGCCAGGAAGCAATCCAAACACACCCTATATCTCAGGTACGCCTATCAATGTTGAAAGTAATATTATCCAAACTTTGACACCGGAAGAACACATAAAAGAGTCCTTCTGGAACACTCCAGAATCGTCAAAATAAGGAGGTAAGTAATATGGTAAGTAAGTGGTCTCTGAAAAATCCATAAATATATTTTTTGTTAGTTCTGGAATATTTTAGAATTTTGGAATTAAAGAAACTCCCAGGAAACGTCCCCTGGTGCGCACGAGACACCAGGGCGCGCCAGGCATGCCTAGCGTGCCCAGGTGGGTTGTACCCACCTGGGACACCTTCTGGACTCCGTTTTTCTCCTTTATACTTGTCCTCCAAGATAAAAAAATCTATATATACTTCACGAACCTATTGATCACCGCATCACGAAGAAATCCTCTGTTCTCTTTTCTTACTATTTCTCGTCAGATTTATCAAGCCAGGCATCATGACTTCCTCTTTCTCCAACAACATGGAAGAAGATGCTTGGTTGATGAAGATCGAGATGGAGAGGGAGGAGCCTACGGACGTTGTCAAGGGAGGCAAGGGCAAGGAAGCTACATGGATCCATCCCCGGTGGCAGCACAAGCACTGCTGGCCGAGGAGGAGGAAGAAGATATCCTTAAGCCCTACCTTACTCATCTTACTCCTATTGAGATTGAAGCTTTTCACGTTATTGAAATAGTTCCCATACTAAATACGTATCAATATTTTGCATCAAGAGCATATCACTATCTCCGGAGCGTTATCCGTCGGTTGGAGAATCTCTTGATCCTTAAGGATAGGATCGCTTCTTCATCATCATCTTCTTCACCACTAAAGGAGAATTGAGTATTGGGTATGGGCACTCCCCTTGGCTTCTGCCAAGCTTGGGGAAGGTGCCCTGGTATCGTATCATCCCACTCACTTTTTGCTTTTACTCATATTAGTTTGATCTTTTTTCTTTAGATAAATGAAAGTTTAGTTCGATCCGTTGAGAGTTTGCTTAGTGATCTATCATTGTAATCGTGTGCAAGTTATATGATAAAGTTTAGTTTGAGTTTTTGCTTTCTTTACTTTCTTATTGTAAATAAAGAAAAGAAATAAGAAATAAAAAAGTGATTGAATAAAAGAAAGGAAACAAATCAATAGATCATATACTAATCCTATGGTAGGTGATGGCACTACATAAGGAAAAGTATAAGTAGAAAATTATAGAGATTGAAAAACATAGCATTAGTCAATGATGCAACTCATGAAAGAATTAATAAGGGAAGAGAAGATTCACATATAAATATACTATCCTAGAAATCTTTTGTGATTGTGAGCCCTCATCAAAATATCATATGCCAAAATTGTTGACGTTGGACAAGGAAGACAACTTAATGATTTATGTTTGTTTATATTCACATAGAAGTCATATTGTCCTAGATCCTTCAACATGTGGTGCTTGCCCCTATCTTTGCTAGCCAAAAATTCCGCACTAAGTAGAGATACTACTTGTGCATCCAAAAACCCTTAACCCCAAATCTCTTTAAAGTGTCCACCATTCCTACCTAGGGATTCAGCACGATCCCTCAAGTAAGTTGTCATCGGTGCAAAAAGGCAATAAAAATTGCTTCTAAATATGTGGGATCATTTAGGGTAAGAGAAAATTGAGCGTTGTACGAACTTGGATGACAAAGAATAAAAGCGACAAACATCATAATAAAGGTTGTCCGCTTAAGGGGCAATACAATGTGAAGTTCTCTTGCACTAAGGGATTGAGCATGCAAACAAATAAGTGCATGGAAACCTTTGCTTCCCTCTACGAAGTGCCTATATTTTACTTTCATGTATTTACTTTTATGCAAAGAGTCAAAGTTTTCCCTCGATTCCTTTTTACTTTTCTCTTTTGGCAAGCGTCATGTGATGAGGAAAGATCCAGGCACATATGTCCAGTTGAATGTAGATAGCATGAGTTATTATTGTTGACATCACCCTTGAGGTGAGTATGTTGGGAGGCAAAACTATGAGCCCCTATCTTTCTATGTGTCCGTTTGAAATGTTTTGCTCATGGGTACAAGGTGAGTGTTAGCAATCATAGAAGACTATATGATGGTTGAGTATGTGGACTTGCTAGAAGGCTCCGACACATGACTCTTCCTGAAAAGATAATGAATTGTAGTTGCAAAGTTGACTGAGAACATAGTTTGTTGGTTTTTAATAGAGTTTTTGCTTTATACTTTGATTATGTGATGAACTGTTACTTATTCATGGGAAGTATATGATGCAAGTTCGATGATAAAAGTCATACGTTCAATTTTGTTGCTGTTATAATAATCAACATGATGCTTCTATGTTCGTATTTTTGTTTTTATTGACACCTCTCTCTCAAAGCATGTGGACATGTTTTTATCTCGGTTTTCGCTTGAGGACAAGCGAGATCTAAGCTTGGGGGAGTTGATATGTCCATTTTGCATCATGTTTTCTTACTGTTATTTACAATTTTTTTATCCATAATAATGCTTTTTGGATTAATTCTAATGCCTTTTCTCTCATAATTTGCAAGGTACACACCAAGAGGGAGAATTCTGGCAGCTGGAAATCTGGACCTGAAAAAGCTACATCAGGCTACCTATTCTGCACAACTCCAAACAAGCTGAGCCTTCACGGAGAATTTTTATGGAATATTTAAGGAATATTGGAGCAAATAACTACCAAAGGGGGCCCACCAGGTGGGCACAACCCACCTGGGCACGCCAGGGAGCCCAGGCGTGTCCTGGTGGGTTGTGCCCTCCTTGGCCCACCTCCGATGCCCACCTTCTGGTATATAAGTCAATTTTACCTAGAAAAAATAAGAGTAGGAGATTCGGGACGAAGCGCCGCCGTCTTGAGGCAGAACTTGGGCAGGAGCACTTTTGCCCTCCGGCGGAGCGATTCTACCAGGGGAACTTCCCTCCCGGAGGGGGAAATCATTGTCATCATCATCACCAACAACTCTCCCATCTTGGGGAGGGCCATCTTCATCAACATCTTCACAGCACCAACTCCTCTCAAACCCTAGTTCATCTCTTGCATTAAATCTTTGTATCAAAACTATAGATTGGTGCCTGTGGGTGACTAGTAGTATTGATTACATCTTTTAGTTGATTACTATATGGTTTATTTGGTGGAATATTATATGTTCAGATCCATTATGCTATTCAATACCCCTCTGATCTTGAGTAGGTTTATCGTTTGTGAGTAGTTACTTTCATTCTTGAGGTCACGGGAGAAATCAAACCAACATGATGAAAGTAACTAGATGAAATTCTCGTGTACCCTCAAGAACACTTTGCTTATCATAAGAAACCATTTTGGCCCGTCCTTTGCCTCAAAAGGATTGGGCTATCTTGCTGCACTTTTGTTACTACTATTTTTACTTGCTCGTTACAAATTATCTTGCTACCAAACTACTCCGCTACTTACAATTTTAGCACTTGCAGAGATTACCTTCCTGAAAACCACTTGTCCTTTCCTTCTGCTCCTCGTTGGGATTGACACTCTTACTTATCGAAAAGATCTACAATTGACCCCATACACTTGTGGGTCAGCAGCCGCTCTATGTTCGGCTTGGACATCCTGATCGGATCTGCTAAGTGCATACCTCGGCAGTTTGGCATGGTTGCCCAGAGCCGGGTTTAAGCCTGTGTCTGGGTCTTCGGAAGGAAGTTCGATAAGGGGAAGAAGTCCGGTGGGGTTTATGCTCCCATCTTCGGACGATGAGACCTGCCCCGAATCTAAGGGCGAGACGAGTGTTGACCCCAGGACGGGATCTGGCAGGGGATCCGACAATTCTTCTTGGATGGGACAAAGATTGGCGGTCGAGGCCGCAAACCCATCAAAAACTAGATCTCCTCGGGTGTCAATGACGTAACTCAAGTTTTCCCACCTGATCTGATGGACGGGGGCGTAACTCTCAACCTGCTCAAGGCAGCCGATCGAGTTGGCTCAAAGCACAAAGCCATCAAACACAAAAACATGTCTGGGAAGAAAAGTCTCCCTGGATGCAGCGTCATCATTAACGAAGAGGTGAGCCATTGATCCTTCTGTCGACGATACATCGGAGCTCTCAATGAAAGCACCAATGTCGGTGTCAAAACTGGCAGATCTTGGGTAGGGGGCCCAAGCTATGCGTCTGAAGTTCAATGGTAACAATGGAGAAGGAACACAATGTTTACCCAGGTTTGAGCCTTCTTAATGGAGGTAAAACCCTACTCCTGGTAGATTATATTCGAGGGTATAGAGGTTACAAGAGTTGATCTACCACGAGATCGATTTGGCTAACCCTAGATAGCTAGCCTAATAATGTTGTGTTCCTGCCTCCGTTCTAACCCTCCGGTTTATATAGACACCGGAGGGGCTTAGGGTTTGTACAAAGTCGGTTTTTACAGAAAGGAATAATATATCCGGACACATATACTTGCCATCCAAGCATGCGAGAATCCCCACCAGATACGGGAGAGGATCTTCGGTGTTGTGTCTTGACAGCCCACCAGTCCGGCCCACATTAGTAGACCGGATGCCCGAGGACCCCTTAATCCAGGACTCCCACAACCAACACTTGCACCGGTGATACGTCCCCAATGTATCTATAATTTATGAAGTATTCATTCCATTATATTATCATTCTTGGATGTTTCACAATCATTTTATAGCAACTTTATATCATTTTATGGGACTAACCAATTGACCCAGTGCCCAGTGCCAGTTGCTGTTTTTTGCTTGCTTTTTTATATCGCAGGAAATCAATATCAAATGGATTCCAAATGCAACGAAACTCCTGGAGGATTTTTTGGGCCAAAAGAAAGCCAGTGGGCCAAGGAAGCACCTGAGGGGCTGCTTGAGGGGAGCAGCACCCACCAGGAGGCCCAGGCACGCCCTGGTTGGTGCTGCCCACCTCGGGTGCCCCCTGGACTGCCTCTTTGCCCTATAAATTTCCAAATATTCCAAAACCCTTCGGGGTAGCCCTAGATCATAAGTTCCGTCACCGCAAGGCCTCTGTATCGACGAGATCCAATCTAGACCCCGTTCTGGCACCCTGCCGGAGGGGGGAATCATCTCCGGCGGCCATCTTCATCATCCCAGTGGCCACCACGATGAGGAGGGAGTAGTCCACCCTCGGGGCTGAAGGTTTGTACCAGTAGCTATGTGTTTAATCTCTCTCTCTCTCTCTCTCTCGTGTTCTTGAGATGTCACAATACTGATGTATCGTGGGCTTTGTTAATATAGTCGGATAATATGGTGTTTTCCCCTATCTATCTTGTTGTGATGAATTGAGTTTTTCCCTTTGAGATTTTGTTGTTATCGGATTGAATACTTTTATGGATTTGAGAACACTTGATATATGTCTTGCAATTGAATACTCATGGTGACAATGGGGTATCATATTGATTCAATTGATATATGTTTTGGCACTCAACTCGCGGATTCCCGAGGTGACATCGGGGTAATTTATGCATAGGGGTTGATGCACGTTCTTGTCTTTGTATCTCCGGAAGAAATCTTTGGGCACTCTTTGAAGTTCTTTATGTTGGATTGAATATTATAAATCTGAATTTGCTTTGGTGTTATTTTAGTACGAACTCTAGGATAGATCGAACGAAAAGAATAGCTTTGTGTTATTTTAGTGCGAACTCTTCAATTGATCGAACGGAAAGAATAGCTCTGAGGTGGTTTCATACCTTACAAACAATTCCGTCTTATGTTCTTCGCTAGATAGGAACTTTGGAGTGATTCTTTATTGCACTTTGAGGGATAATCATATGATCCAACTATGTTAGCATTGTTGAGAGATTGCACTAGTGAAAGTAGGCACCCTAGGCCTCGTTTTCCATCATTGCAATACCGTTTGTGCTCTGTTTACTATTTACTACCTTTCTGTTTTTTATTGTTCGCATTACAAAAACTCATATCTACTATCCATACTACACTTTTATCACCTTCTCTTCGCCGAGCTAGTGCACCTATACAATTTGCCAATGTATTGGGTGTGTTCGGGACACAAGATATTTCTTGTATTTGATTGCAGGGTTGCTTGAGAGAGACTATCTTCATCCTATGCCTCCCACGGATTGATAAACCTTAGGTCATCCTCTTGAGGGAAAATTGCTGTTGACCTACAAAACTCTGCGCTTGGAGGCCCAACACGTGTCTACATGAATAAAGTTGCGTAGTAGACATCAAGCTCTTTTCTGGTGCCGTTATCGGGAGGTGAGTGCTTGAAGGTATATCTTTAGATCTTGCAATCGAATCTTTTAGTTTCTTGTTTTTTCACTAGTTTGGTTTATAAAAGAAAACTACATAAAAAATGGAATTGAGGTTGCGTCATATTATTGATCATCTTTATAATATCTTTCTTGGAAAGGATGGTTCGGAAAATTGTGCTCAATTGATAGAAGAAGAATTTAATAAAATGATTGGCATGAATGATGAGCATGATTGCAATGTTGTTAGTCTGAATTCTTTGAATATCCATGAGGTTAATGATGATTGCACTAGCCATGATAGTGATGTCTCCTACAAGGATGTCAATTTTTGCGGAGTAAATTGGGAGTGCACACACACACCAAAAAGGTAAGATAGATTTTGTAAGAAGCATAAATATTTATAAACAAAAAATTTGCAAGAGAGGCTAGACGATTGTGCTGAAAGAATTAATATTTTTCGCCATCCTTGTGAACTTTGCAATGAACATGGTCATTTAAATCTCCAATATTATTTGTTTCATGATCAAATATTGTCCAAAAATTGTGATAACTTCATTACCCTTGAGCATCATAAAGAGCTTAGTCTTCTATTGGGGTATGAAGAAATGAAACGTATAACTAAGGGTATTCCAAAATTTAATCTCAATAGAGTTCTTGATTTTGATCTAGAGGAAATTTATATGTTTCGTTCGGTATATTGCATTGAGAATACTTATATTTCCAACTATCTAAAGAAAAGAAAACAAATAGAGTATGAAGATAGTACTAATGAAAGGGAATATATTTCCCAATACCCTCATAGTGTTTATTATGATAAATCAGGTAACGAGGAGGAGCTTCCTATCCAATCAATCTCTTGAACAAGAAGCTTGAAAAAATTGATTAAACCCACATGTGAGGTGGTGAGGAAGAAAAATAAAGGAAGAAAAAGTAGAGGTAAAAAGGTAACTCTCCCAAGTAATATTGCTCCTATCACCATTGTGCCTCATGAAAGTGAATCAAATATGTTGATGCATGATGACGATATTGAGTATGATTTTGTGATGCCTACTACTTGTTGTGATGATTATGACTGGGAAGACATTGATGTCTCTTATGACCTTGAAGATCTTTTTGACACTTGCTTGGAAGAATATGATAATAATGTTTGCTATGCCATTGGTGACATTCATGCTATTGATAAGAATGATTATGATGATATGCAAAACCACAAGCTTGGGGAAGCTATGTTTGATGAGTATGAAATGTTCAAAGATTTATTTGCTGAAAATAATGCTTCTCCCAAGCTTGGGATGCTTTGCATAATGAATATGATCCTTTTATTCCTTCTACTTTCGATAATAAAATTTATTATGATGATAGCATGCCTCCTATTTTATGATGATTACAATGATGAAAGTGGGTTTGGAAGAGTGTAAACTCTAGGTAGTAGTGATCACACTATTTTGGAGGGTGTTGAATCTTATTAAAATATTGATGAAAGTGGATGTGGATAGGTCATGACTTTATTTAGTGATGCATCCACTATTTTGGAAGAGGTTTCAATTGACTACGATGAGAACAAAGTTGCTACTTATGATGATTATTATGATGACATGTATGCCATAAAGAGTAATAAATTTTCTATGCTTTTGGATCATGAAAAGAATGCTTTATGTGATGGTTATATGGATGATATATTCATGATTCTACTGAAAATTATTATGAGAGAGGAACTTATCATTCATGATGCTCTTGTTATGTTTCAATCTTTATCTTTTATGCGAGCATCCTTGAACTCATCATGCCTAGCTAAAAGGCATTAAAGAAAAGTGTTTGTTGGGAGACAACCCAACACTTTCATCTACTGTTTTTGTGTGTTCACATGATTATGATAATGTATTAATCATACTTTATTGTTTTTGTTTCAATAAAGTGCCAAGTAAAGCCTTTGGGATCATGTTGGGTGATAGTTGATTTGATCTTGCTAAAAAACAGAAACTTTTGCACTCAAGAAAATAACTCTCATTTTTAACATAAGAGTGATTTTGAGTTCATTATTTTTGCATAAGATTAATATACAAATTTCTCACGTGTTAATAATTTTTTCATAATTTGTGGAGTAGCATAAGTATGGTTTGAGTACAGATTACTACAGACTGTTCTTTTTTTGGCAGATTCTGTTTTCAATGCATAGTTTGCTTGTTTCCTTGTTTCTATGGCTTATATTGCTCAAAATAAATTGTAGAAATGATGATACAGTAGTCATTGTGTGGAAACAATTATGAACCTTGTCTTTGATAGTATCAAAAGTGAAATGGTTTGCTCTTTATCATACTAACCTATCTCGCAAAGTTCTATTAAGTTTTGTGTGATTGAAGTTTTCAAGTTTTGGGTGAGATGTCGATATGAGGAGAATAAGGAGTGACAAAACCCTAAGCTTGGGGATGACCAAGGCACCCCAAGTCAATATCCAAGGAAGATCCAAGCAACTAAGCTTGGGGATGCCCTGAAAGGCATCCCCTCTTTCATCTCCAACATTATCGGTAACCTCACTTGGAGCTATGTTTTCATTCGTCACATGATATGAGTTTTACTTGGAGCATCAATTTATTTTGTTAGGATTTTATTTATTTTATTTAGGATAATGGTTTGCATCTTTTATTTCAATAAAAATGTCAAGTATAGCCCTTGCCATGCTATTTTGCAAGTATACATGTTGTTGTTTCAAAACAGAAAGTTTATCGCTGTTGCAAAAATTCCCTAGAAAAGTCAGATTATTATAAATTGTTGGAACTTTTTGAAAAATAAGATATGATAAATTTTATACAATGTAGTATTTTTCTCATAATTTTTGGAGTTAGGGGACTATGATGAATCTTGCATTCTTTACAGACTGTACTGTTTTGGTAGATTGCTGTTATGGTTGCATTGTTTGCATATGTTTGCTTGTTTGATGATTCTATTTGAGGCTAGGACTATAAAATACACACATGCATTTAGTATGCAATGTTTAATAATAAATTTAGTGATTTGACACAGTAAAGAATGATAAGGTTTTTGCATTGGTTTATACTAACTTATCTCACGAGTTCTTGTTGAGTTTTCTGTGGATGATGTGTTTGAGATTTAGGGAAACCGTGATATGATAGGAATTAAGGAGACACAAAAGCTCAAGCTTGGGGATGCCCAAGGAATCCCAAATTTAAATTTCAATAAGTCTCAAGCATCTAAGCTTGGGGATGCCCCGGTAGGCATCCCACCTTTCTTCTTCAACAATTATCGGCTAGTATCGGTTGAGCCTAAGTTTTTGCTTCTTCACATGAGTTCTGCAATTCTTAGAATGTCATTTTATTTTGTTTTTGCTTGCTTTTAATAAAATACTTACACCTGACAGTTTTTTTAAATAAAATAGAGTCCTCAATTAGTTGCCAGAGAGACTAGGTAAGCGGCATTCACATTCCGTCAACGAAGCTCTTTTCTATGGAATTACTCTTGTGCTTCACTTATATCCTATGAGTAAATTGTTGAATAAATTGAATATCATGAAGTTGAAATCATATCATGCCTAGTGGTAGCTTCACATTGGGTTTAGAAAGTGAAGGCCTTTGAAGCTTGACAATCACAATATTGGTCATACAAGCAATTCACGAATAATTAGTATAAGGAAGAGAACTTTCACATGCAAATACACTATCCTGGAAATCTTTTGTGATTCTGAGCCCTCATCAAAATATTATATGCCAAAATTGTTGACGTTGGACAAGGAAGACAATGTAATGATTTATGTTTGTTCATATTCACATACAGGTTATATTGTCATAGATCCTTCAACATGTGGTGCTTCCCCCTATCTTTGCTAGCCAAAAAATTTGCACCAAGTAGAGATACTACTTGTGCATCCAAAAACCCTTAAACCCAAATCTTGTTTTGAGAGTCCACCATACCTACCTATGGATTTAGTAAGATCCTTCAAGTAAGTTGTCATCGGTGCAATAAGGCAATAAAAATTGCTTCCAAAAGTGTTAGATCATTTAGTGTAAGAGAAAATTGAGTGTTGTACGAACTTGTGATGGCAAAGAATAAAAGCGACAGACTGCATAATAAAGGTTGCTATCAAAAGGGGCAATATAATGTGACATTCATTTGCACTAAGGGGTTGAGCATACAAACAAATAAGCGCATGGCAACCTCTGCTTCCCTCTGCGAAGGGCCTATCTTTTACTTTTCAGTATTTACTTTTATGCAAGAGTCAAGGTTTTTCTTTCTATTCCTTTTTATTTTTCTCCTTTGGCAAGCGTCATGTGGTGAGGAAAGATCTAGGCACATATGTCCAGCTTAATATGGGTAGCATGATTTATTATTGTTGACATCACCCAAAGGAGAATACGTTGGGAGGCAAAATTATAATCCCCTATCTTTCTATGTGTCCAGTTGAAACGTTTTGCTCATGTGTATGCAGTGAGTGTTAGCAATCATAGAAGACTATATGATGGTTGAGTATGTGGAGCTCTTACTTAGACTCTATTGAATAAGTTGAACTGCAATTGCTTGGTGGCTGAGAACATAGGTTGTTGAGTTTCAAGAGAGTTCATTGTTTGGACCTTAACATGTGAATTGGTTGCTACAGTAACATGAGAAGTTTTATAAGAAAGAATTGTTGTTATGATGCTAGGAAAAGTGATTGAAATTATCATTGATCAAACTTATACACTTTGCTAGCATTCACACTTCATAAATTATTTCTTTTATCATTTAGCTACTCGAGGACGAGTAGGAATTAAGCTTGGGGATGCTGATACGTCTCCAACGTATCTATAATTTACGAAGTATTCATGCCATTATATTATCATTCTTGGATATTTTACAATCATTTTATAGCAACTTTATATCATTTTTTGGGACTAACCTATTGACCCAGTGCCTAGTGCCAGTTGATGTTTTTGCTTTTTTTACATTGTAGGAAATCAATATCAAAAGGAGTCCAAACACGACGAAACTCCTGGAGGATTTTTTGGGCTAGAAGAAAGCCAGTGGGCCAAGGAAGCACCTGGGGGGATGCTCGAGGGGAGTAGCACCCACCAGGGCGCGCCAGGAGGCCTAGGCGCGCCCTGGTGAGTGCTGCCCACCTCGGCTGCCCCCTGGACCGCCTCTTCGCCATATAAATTTCCAAATATTCCAAAACCCTTCAGGGTAGCCCTAGATCAGAAGTTCCGCCACCGCAAGGCCTCTGTATCCATGAGATCCAATCTAGACCCCGTTCCAGCACCCTGTCGGAGGGGGGAATCATCTCTGGTGGCCATCTTCATCATCCTGGCAGCCACCACGATGAGGAGGGAGTAGTCCACCCTCGGGGCTGAGGGTTTGTACCAGTAGCTATGTGTTTAATCTCTCTCTCTCTCTCTCTCGTGTTCTTGAGATGTCACGATCTTGCTGTATCGCGAGCTTTGTTAATATAGTCGAATCATATGGTGTTTTCCCCTTTCTATCTTGTTGTGATGAATTGAGTTTTTCCCATTGAGATTTTGTTGTTATCGGATTAAATACTTTTATGGATTTGAGAACACTTGATACATGTCTTGCAATTGAATAATCATGGTGACAATGGGGTATCATGTTGATTCAGTTGATATATGTTTTGGCACTCAACTCGCGGATTCCCGAGGTGACATTTGGGTAATATATGCATATGGGTTGATGCATGTTGTTGTCTTTGTATCTCCTGTAGAAATCCTGGGGCACTCTTTGAAGTTCTTTATGTTGGATTGACTATTATAAATCTAAATTTGCTTTGGTGTTATTTTAGCAAGAACTCTAGGATAGATCGAACGAAAAGAATAGCTTTGTGTTATTTTAGTATGAACTCTTGAATAGATCGAATGGAAAGAATAGCTTTGAGGTAGTTTCGTACCTTACAAACAATTCTGTCTTATGTTCTCCGCTAGATAGGAACTTTGGAGTGATTCTTTATTGCACTTTGAGGGATAATCATATGATCCAACTATGTTAGCATTGTTGAGAGATTGCACTAGTGAAATTATGCACCCTAGGCCTTGTTTTCCATCATTGCAATACTGTTTGTGCTCCATTTACTATTTACTACATTGCTGTTTTTTATTGTTCGCATTACAAAAACTCATATCTACTATACATACTACACTTTTATCACCATCTCTTCGCCGAACTAGTGCACCTATGCAATTTTCCATTGTATTGGGTGTGTTGGGGACACAAGACATTTTTTTTATTTGATTGCAGGGTTGCTTGAGAGAGACTATCTTCATCCCATGCCTCCCACGGATTGATAAACCTTAGGTCATCCACTTGAGGGAAAATTGTTGTTGTCCTACAAAACTCTGCGCTTGGAGGCCCAACATGTGTCTACAAGAATAAAGTTGCACAGTAGACATCAACCGACAACAGACTAGGCTACAGTTCGCACTTCCAAAGTCCTTACAAAAACCGACATCTCCACCTTCTTGGTAAGTATTGGCAGCCCAAGTGCTTCGTTCTTTTTTCTTTCCATGTTGTTTCACATGATTCACTATGTTGATCTAACTATTTGTGTATGTCTTCTTCTTTGCAAACAGAGAATTCCTAGAGCAACGAGGGAGTCGTTCAATAATTTGGGCGACTGTGGCCAAGTTTCTCTTACCATGTGTAGCCTTGGTGTGGATGAACCTGCTTAATATACCATAAGTATAAAGGATGGTCGCATGATGATTGATTCTAAAGGTTGGTCAAGGTTCAAAACTCTATCAAATCTTGTGGTTGTGGATGATGTCAAAATCAAACTTTCTCGGCAAGGAGAGTTGGTCCTAATCAACTTTGAAATTCTTCAGTAGCAGCACGCAACTGCCGAACTGGTCTAGCCTCCGAGAGCTTTTGATATAATAATATGGCCTGGTGAAACAAGTGTCCTGTGTGTATAAGTAGTACGACAGTATTATTTATCACATAGGATATCGTGAAAGAATTACAGCTCTAATTGCTGGTTAGGAACTGTCGTTTGATTTCATTCTAACAGCTGTCATGCTTTATTTAACTTTCTGTATTCGCCTTGTGACAACACCTAAAACCAGCACTGTACCAATCGCTTGCAATATGAAATGCGCTGAGTTAGAACACATGGGCCCCCAAACATGCAGGCCCACCGGCCTGTGGCCCCAGAACCGCCAGCCTATCTGAGTATTATATTCTCATCTGAACCCCCATATTGCCTAAAAAAATATGAACCCCCATATTATGTTATATATATTCCCCTTGATTTTCTTATGTATAAAGTTGTGATATAAAATATTTTTATATTTCTTTACAGAGGGAGTATCTCTATCAAAAATTTATTTATGTGTAACTAGTTACTCCTGCCTTTCTACTTCCTTTCGCTATATGCGGGGCATCCAGCAACGGGGTCCATGTGCCATGCACCAAATTAGAGTGCCCAACTGCACATTAGACTCACCCCGGTCATAGCACCACAGTAATGCCCAATGAGCCATCAAATCACAAAAAGCCCCACCTTTCCAGCAGTAGCAGTAAGCTGGACGGACGAAGCAGCAGTATTTCACTAGGGTTGAATCCCCTTCTCCCTTTTCTACTTGTTCAAAGAAAAACCCCACTCGACGATTGCGTAGGGTTTTCTCATGGAGAACCAGGTACGAATTCTTCATCCATCCCTGATAAATCCTAGTATGTGTGGCAAACCACGGACACGTATGGGGCCATCAGCCCCTTTGTGGTTCGGCCAGGGGATGGGCACGTTGCACAAAGAGCGGAGAAGCGTAACACAGCACGGCAGAGATCACACGGGCAGTTTTACCCAGGTTCGGGCCGCCGTGAGGCATAAAACCCTACTCCTGCTTTGGTGGGTTGATGGTGAATTCTGGTGGAAAATGCAGCACTCTTGCCCAGCAGGGTTGCCTCGGAGCGAGAGCGACTACGCGCGTATGAGTATGCAAGGGTCTGAATCCTTTCTATGGTTGCCATGGGCCTCCTTTTATAGAACAAGGGTTTACCACAGTGGCAAATCAGTCTTTACGTATTGATTAGATAGCAAACAGTGCTATCATACCTAACTCTGCAGGCGGACAGAGCGCATTAAATGTGCCACTTAGTGTCACATCACAGTGTGCCTGGCAAGGCTTACATGCTGTTTTACCAGCTTCGCACCTGCTTGCTTGACACGTCTTAGGACGGGTGTCATTTGGAGCTGTTTTTCATAGGAAATGGCTGCCATGTGGCAAGAAGCAGCCACTTAGTCACCCAGGGGCTTGACACCACACTGATCGATGACTTGCATCACTGTGAGGTGGAGCGGTGAAGCTTTGGCAGGGAAGCCCACCCTTGTCGTGCCTGGCAAGCCTGCCGGGGCGGTTTGGTGGCTTACCTTCGGGGTAACCTCGTCTTCGCCAGGCTCGCCTGCCCGGCAAGGGAGGTTTTTTCCTCAGTGATATCTTGTCTATCTGGCTTGGCTTGGTCTTCTTCATCTGCACTTTGATTTCAAAGAACCGATCTCCAGTGCTTGGTCTGATCTTGGGTGCTGCAATCTTGTCCTTAGGCCTGTGCATAGTCTAGGCAACAGACCCAGGGTTTGTTGCACCCCAGGTCTATCTCGAAATCGCTGTCGGCCAGCATCGGGGTAGGCCCTAACCAGTGCGCAGGCAAGAGCGTAGCGGTGGCTCACCCTATGGGATCTTCTTTGCTTCTTCATTAACCTGAGCCCAGGTCGGTTTCCGGTTCTCCCGCGCATCGTGTAGCACCAATTGTAGTGGGACGGGTAATGGGCCATGCCTTGCGGAGTACCCACGTCCCACGTTCATGGTGCGGTAACTACCATCCCACTATTCTTCCTGCTCCAAGCGCTTCTGCCATGTATATTGCATGCATTGTGCAGGGTTGGTGGCGAATGCGGTGGGTACAAGAATGGGTGCCATGGCAGAAAGGCAGGTGTCGTAGATTGGAGCAGAGGGTCGGCCTTCATTCTTCGAGCCATTAATAGTGAGGAGGAGCCGGATTGGTCGAATGGGGCGGCAACCTCCACGGAAAAATCTAGCCCCTTCCCTCGCTCACCTATAAAAGGGGGTGCGGGGCGAGATGCTTTCCTGCACCTCCTCCTCCCTCCACTCTTGCCCTAGCCTTTGCTTATCATGGTGAGAGATTGGGGGTTTAGTGTTGCTCCAGTGACGATGAGAACTTCTAATCGACAACGCCTCCCTCCTCCTTCTGAGGATGCGGGGGCTGAGTCCATTGTGAGAGGAGGCGAAAGGGGACGTGGAGGAGGTCGTCGTGGTGTACGAGGCCGAGGAGGATGGAGCGACGCCTCGATTGCGCCCGCACCGGACGCTCCTTCCCCGATGGAAGGCCACATTGGAGACCAGCTCTTGGAGTTCTTCATCTGGCTGAATAAGCCTTCGCATGGCTATCTCTGCCTCCCCACCCCATTTGCAAGTGCTATGGAGCTCGAGCAGCCTCGAGCATTGAAGCTGCACATGAGGGGTTGTGGGAATGGCAGCATGCGGGTGGATGTAGATTTCCCCGCCCCTCATGTCATGTACTTCCGTCGAGGCTGGAAGACTTTTGCCCGCGCCCATAGCTTGTCGGAAGGGCACGTCCTCCATTTTAAGTTAATGGAGGCCGGTTTCCTTGTCGTCAAGGTTTTTGGGAGCTCGGGTGCTCGCTTAGGGTGCTACGCGGAGAGCTCAACCGACGACGAAAGCTCCTCCTCGAGCGATAGCAACGAGGAGGATAGTGATGGCGATGACGACGGCGCCTGCCGGGAGCGCGACGACTCCGACTCCGGCTGAACACCAGCCACAGCGTCACCGTCAGGCGACGGCAGCACCATCTGCATCTGCACCTCCTCTCTGGCAAGGTGATTTGTCGGGGAGTTGGGTGTGGTCGTGGAGATGGTGCTCCCGGCTCCTCTAGCAGCCTTCCAGCTGGGCCACGGCAGGCTTCCTCGTGGGCTGCAGCTTCTTTTGCCCTGTCGCGTCCTGCTGGCCCTAGTGGTGGTGGTTGACGGGATGTCTCTGCCGATTTCTTCACCATCACCTTCGTTTGCACCCTCCCGCTCTCGCGGGGCTACCTCTCCTAGAGCCTGACAGGGTCAGGCTGGGCTTCTGCCCAGGCGCCCCTTTTGCCCTCTTCACCTCCTGCCGCAGTGCCTAGGAGGAGAGGGACAAGAAAGGGCATCACGGTGCACTTATGTTTTTTCAATCTTAAATCTGTAGGCCCTTGCCAAATTTTAGTCCAAATTATGCAATCTCTTTAATCCATGTTTCTGTCCTGTAAGGTCTGTACTTGTTTGATCAGCATATTAATGAAAAAGATAAACCTTGTCGAGAGCTCGTGCATGTAACATGTCCATGCAGAGGTGGGATGCCTCTATACTTTTAAGTAAACAAGTTTCCCCCGGCAGGCTATCCTGTCGGTACCCTCAGTTTGTTGCCGTGAAGTTAGGCCTACCGGGCAAATCATAAAGAGGGACCAGTCCCATGCCAATCCTTTTTCTCCAAAGGCCACTGCGACCATCCTGACCAAAGCAACGTTCCAGTCAAGAGATGGGAGCACCTAAGTTTCAAAGGGCAGCGAGGTTTTCTTATGCACAAGTCCCTACTTACAGATCACGTATGGATAATAGAATGAACTTATCTATTTGGCTTGCTGGGGATCGCAATGTAGGCTCGTCTTCTCATCTCCTCTTTGGGACCAAGTCCACGGCGGGAGCCTGCAATTTATGTGGATGAAAATGATGCCAGATGCGATTATCTGCATGAACATGCGATGCTCATGATATTCTTATGCATGCATGCAACTTGTTGCCCCCCCCCAATGCTTCATTTATTTCTCTGTTTCTCAGGGTCTGCGCCAGGCTTTGTACAAGGGATTAGATGCAACTGAGGCAAAGCCTGTACAAAAGGGTGGCTACCGGGTAGGGCCCGACAGCCGCACCTTATGAGTAGAACTTGCGGAAGTGCTCAATATTTCATGAGTTTTGCAACCGAATGCCATCTCCGTTCTCCATATGGACTGCGCCAGGTCTGGTGACTCGTACTACCCGGTAAGGGCCTTCCCACTTTGGCGTTAACTTGTTTGCACCCTTGGCGGACTAAACACGCCTAAGGACAAGGTCGTCTTCCTCAAAACACCGGGCATGAACCATGTGGCTGTGATAGTGACGCAGGGATTGCTGGTAGCATACAGCACGCGTAGCAGCCCGGAGATGGTTCTCCTCGAGAAGCACAGCATCATAACACTGGTGTTGTTCCTGTGCTACTTCATCGTAGGCAAGCACTCAAGGCGACCCGTAGATGAGTTCCTTGGGGATAACTGATTTTGCCCTGTAGACTAGGGAGAAGGGGGTCTACCTGGTAGCGCTATTTGGTGTCGTTCTGAGGGACCAAAGAACCATCGGCAACTCATCGATCCATTGCCTGCCACACTTTTGCAGCCTATCAAAGGTTCTTGTCTGGAGTCCTCGCAACACTTCAACATTCGCCCTCTCACCTTGCCCATTGCTCCTGGGATATGCAACAGAGGCAAATGAGACCTTGCTTCCGAGGGCATGAACATATTGCAAAGGCATGGCTCGTGAATTGGGTGCCATTGTCGGTGATGATCCGTGTAGGGATTCCGAAGCGGCACACCAATCCTTTCAAGAACTTGATAGTTGACTGAGCAGTCACCTTTCTCACGGCTTCTACTTCCGGTCACTTTGTAAACTTGTCAATTGCAACAAACAAGAATACAAAGCCCCGGTAGCACGGGGGAAATGGCCGAGGATATCAAGCCCCTAGACTGAAAACGACCATGACAAAGGGATTGTCTAAAGAGCTTGGGCAGACAGATGGATGTTCTTGGAATGGAATTGGCAGGCTTCACACTTGTGACTAGCTTGACCGCATCTTGGTGGGTTGTGGGCCAATAGAATCCTTGCCGGAATGCTTTCCCAACCAAAGCCCTTGATCCAATGTGGGAGCCGCACATGCCTTTGTGTATTTCTGCCAGCAGATCCTTTCCTTCTTCCCGGCAAATGCACTTCAATTTCACACCATTGGGCCTTCTTCTGTATAGTGTGTCATCAACAAACTGATACATACTGACCCTCCCACTACAAAAAAATACACTTCTGTGATGATACATGTTTGTCATAGTAGGTCGCGTTTTTTGTCATGCATGTACATCCATGACGATTTTATGACAGAATCAAGATAGTCATACCTGTGCTGTTGTAGAAGTGTTCCATGACATTACCAAAATTATCATCACGGAAGTGTCCACTTCCATGACAATAAATCGTGCATCACAGAAGTGCTTTCGTCAAGGGTGACTGACACGTGGCATCCACCGTAACTGAATGCCGTTAAGCTATCGGGTCTGGTTTTGGATCCGATAACCCGTTAATAGCCCGGACCAATGGGGATTTTCCACATGTAAAATCTTCATTGGCCGCAGGAAACACGTGTTGCCTCACCGTTGGGACAGATGTCATCCACTCATTGGACAGGAGGCGCCTATGATAGGTCGACACATGGCACGGCCCAACAGTGGCCCATTTCGGTGAAAAAGGCCGGCCCAGTAAAAATTAGTAGGCCGGCCCATATAAGGCCTACTTGTGTCAGGTCCATTTAAGCCCACGGCCCATACGAGATGTGCCAATTCGGCCCATCAACGGTCCGTTAAAGATTTGACACCATTGCAGCCCATCGTCAGTTCGAGCCCGTTAACAACCCGCTATATATTTGGGCTCAATAGGTTCGATGATATTTTGGCCTGTTAACGGCCCATTTAATGGATGGGTCAATTTTCAGGATGTACATATTTCGGCCTTTTAGCAACCCATTTAAATGTTGGGCTAATTTCCGGCCCGGTGTGTCTTTCAGCCTGTTGACGGCCCATCAATCTGATGGGCCATTTGTAGTAGGACCTGAGTTTCAGCCTTTTAGCGGCCCATTTAAGTGTTGGGCCAATTTCTGGCCCGATGTCACTTTCAGCCTGTTGACGGCCCATAAATCAGTTGGGCCATTTGTAGTCAGACCTGAGTTTTGGCCTTTTAGCGACCCATTTAAGTGTTGGGCCAATTCCCAGCCCTGTGTGCCTTTTGGCCTATTAACGGACAATAAATGAGTTGGGCCATTTGTAATCGGGCCTTAATTTTGGCCTTTTAACAGCCCATGCCCTTCATTGTCCTATACCATCCCGTTTTCTCTTTCGGCCCGCTAAAGGCCCACAACACAGTTAGGCCATTTACAATACGACCTGACTTTCGGCCTCTTAGCGGCCCATGCTCTTCATGGTCCAGTACAAGCCCGCTGTCTCTTTCGGCCTACTAAAGGCCTATAGTATAGTTGGGCCATATGTAGCCCAAACTTAGTAATGGCATGTTAACGGCTCGTGAAATAAATTGGGGCCACCTGTTGCCCTCTTCGATGTCGGCCAGTTAACGACCCGGGAGGTAAGAGGGCTGACCATTAACTTTCGGCCTAGTAACGGCCCATTAACTTAATGGGCCCACTAAAGTTCGTACGTGTCTTTAGGCCAAATTAGGTAATTTGAGCCCATTACGATGAGCAATTATGCACAGGACCAAAACCGATCAAGCAAAGGTACGGCATACAGGGAATAACATTGCACATCGAGCATATATTACAGGAAATTTCATCCACTGGGCAATCAAAGATTGATGCCAGTGCAAATAAATGAGCAGAACCTAACCGTCTACAACGTCACAATATGCAACCTCAGCATAGATGACGCCCATAAGCATGTGGGCAAGTTCTTGCTGCTTTGCTACACTGTCTCTGAAAACATTGATCATTTGTTGTGTCGCACGACTCTGCACCTCTGATTCATCCACCATTTCCATCATTGCTTCAGCCATTAATTGGTTCACAAACATACATTTATTCCGTTGCATTCGAGACACAGGATACTGAGTAGATTCAGATGGTGATTTTGGCAGGCTTGTATTATTGATAGCGGAGAGTGTCTTGACCACTGCATCATAACATAAATTAGGACGGGAACCAAACAGATTAATCATGAGTTATTGCCATATTACCTGGCCTAGATTTACTGGAAAGAAACAATGGGGTTACCTTGCTGTTTTCAGAGTTTGTCTTCTTATCTTCAGCAGCCTGCACAAAATTAACACACTAGGATTGCTATCATTGGCCAAGTCAGATAATAGGAAAGCAACATTGACACAACGAATGTTTGGGCAACTAGCCTACACCAAATTAACACAATATGGCACAGCTATCATCAGCCAGGTAAGGTAATACGAAAGCAACATTGACACAATGAATGAATGGGCAACCAGAGAAGCACTACAATTCAGTAATGTGCATGATATGAGATAGTACACTCATGAAGCTCAGTATGCAAAATTACCAGGCCGTTTTCCTTACAAAAATCAACATTGGCACCTTTAACATTTTGCTACAACTAATTTTAGATCAGATAAAGGTTAGATTCACGCCGATTAACAAAATACATGCTGATGTAAAAATATAGTGATTGAGGGAGTCCCGGACTAGGGGGTGTCCGGATAGCCGAACTATCGTCATCGGCCGAACTCCAAGACTATGAAGATACAAGATTGAAGACTTCGTCCCGTGTCCGGATGGGACTTTCCTTGGCGTGGAAGGCAAGCTTGGCGATACGGATATGTAAATCTCCTACCTTTGTAACCGACTCTGTGTAACCCTAGCCCTCTCCGGTGTCTATATAAACCGGATGGCCTTAGTCCATAGGACGAACAACAATCATACCATAGGCTAGCTTCTAGGGTTTAGCCTCCTTGATCTCGTGGTAGATCTACTCTTGTAACCCACATCATCAATATTAATCAAGCAGGACGTAGGGTTTTACCTCCATCAAGAGGGCCCGAACCTAGGTAAAAACATCATGTTCCTCGTCTCCTGTTACCATCCGCCTAGACGCACAGTTCGGGACCCCCTACCCGAGATCCGCCGGTTTTGACACCGACATTGGTGCTTTCATTGAGAGTTCCTCTGTGCCGTCGTGATCAGGAAGGATGCCTTCTCCCATCTTTAAAGACGGCACCGTCGTCAAGAGAGCTTTGGCCGCCGGCCAAACTGTCCGGCTAGGTGGTTTTCTTATGACCGCATGTTCGGCCACCGCTCCGACGATGACCTCTCAGGTCATCAATAGCGATCTTCACGTCAGCCCGGAATTCGCCGAGCAGTTAGACCCGATTGAGCTCTCCTCTGTAAACGAGCTCTTGGATCGCATCGCCGCCCTGGGAGTCGCTACACACTACGATTAGATTGGGCTTAAACCCGATCTGAGAGAGATTAACTCTCCTCAGGCCACCCACCACGTTGTCGTGGTAGAGGAACAATGCGGCAACCCTTCTTCTACGTTGAAAACCAACTATGTCCGGATTCCCGATCCCTCCAAGCCGGATTCCCGCGAAGGGACGGACACTAATAAAATACTGAACTTAGAGTCAGGCATCGGACTAGATTCGTTGGAAAGCATCCAGCAAGTCAAGCTTCCAAATCCGGAAAATTCTTGGCCTTTGAGCCTCAGATCGGGCGGGGTTCCGAACTTAATTCCACCCGCCCACCCAAACATAAGAGATCTATCTCGAATACGGCAAGAGCCCGATGAAACGGTACATCATTACTGGGCCAGATTCCTCCTGGTTATGAACAGGATAAAGGACTGCTGCGAAGAAAGCGTGATTTCAATTTTCTGCAACAATTGCACGGACAAGGGAATCATGAACGCCATAAGTCGTCGCGAAGTTACACGCTTCATCGACCTAGCGACTATCATACAGAAATACTGTGCGCTAGAGAGTGCCAGGAACACCGAAACTAGATTTTGGGACAGTCCGGCATGGAACCGTACTGGAGGGCTGGCTCAACGGACCCTGCAAAATCCACAGTACGGAGAGCGCCACTCCAACACACAGCCTTCGAGCATGTTGGATACTACGGCAGGTGGCCAAAAGTGGCGAAGGCTTTTTAGCCCCGGGCAAACAGCCCAGCAGTACCGGTACGGTATTAACAGTCTTCGAGACTTTCGCATCAAATAACATGCGAAAACGAACAATCCGCGGCCTCGCCGAAGTCTACCAAGTAGCAACAGCAAATCCATGGAGTGACACGGCTATCACCTTCAACGCCAGCGACGAACCTAAATTCCGAATAGCTAGAGCACCAACCGCATTGGTCCTCAGTCCGATAGTGGACGGCTTTCGCCTTACCAAGGTACTCATGGATGGCGGCAGCGGAGTAAACCTCATCTACGAGGAAACCCTCCAAAAAATGGATATTGACTGGAGCCGCATCGAGCGAAGCAGCACAACCTTCAGAGGGATAATCCCTAGTCGAGAAGTACGCTGCACAGGAAAAATCACACTAGACGTAGTGTTTGGCTCACCGGACAATTACAGGTCCGAGGAGGTCACGTTCCAAGTGGCCCCATTCGGCAGCGGATATCACGCTTTGTTAGGGTGAGAGGCATTCACAATCTTCCAAGCTATACCCCACTATGGGTACATGAAGCTCAAAATGCCCGGACCCAATGGGATAATCACTCTTGCCAGTGATCCAGATACAGCACTCCGCGCTCAAAATAAGACAGCCGCACTGGCCTTAGAGGCATTGTCCGAAGCCCTAGCGGTAGAGGAACTAACTACGCTGCGCTCCATGGTGGATAGGGACGATGTGATACTCGATAAGAGGTCCAAGTCCACCTCTTTTAAACTAGCAGACAAAATAGTCAAATTTCAGGTCCATCCAATGGACCCCACAAAGACGGCCTCCATTGGGGCACAATTAAGTCCTGATGTCGAAGCCGAACTACGAGAATTCCTTCGGGAAAATTGGGATATTTTTGCCTAGCACCCTTCAGACATGCCAGGAATCCCACGCAGGCTCGCAGAGCACAGCCTAAACATCCTAAAAGGATTCAAGCCGGTCAAACAAGCTCTTCGGCGATTTTCCGAACCCAAAAGACAGGCAATGGGAGAAGAGCTAGCCAAACTCTTAGAAGCCGGATTCATCAGAGATATAAAACATCCGGACTGGCTAGCCAATCTAGTAATGGTACCAAAAAAGGACAAATCCTGGCGCCTCTGCGTCGATTTTAAAGACCTTAACAAGGCCTGTCCAAAGGACCCTTTCCCCCTCCCTTGCATCGACCAAATCATCGATGCTACCGCAGGGCACGATTCATTGTGCTTCCTCGACGTATACTCCGGATACCATCAAATCAAGATGGCGGAGAAAGACCAGGCCGCAACAGCATTCATTACTCCATACGGGCCATTCTGCTTCAACACAATGCCCTTCGGACTCAAAAACGCCGGCGCAACATACCAGCGCATGATTCAAACATGTCTGTCTACCTAGATAGGCAAAACAGTAGAGGCATACATAGACGATGTGGTCGTCAAGACCAAACACGTCGAAACTCTAGTAGAAGACTTGCGGGTGACATTCGACAACCTCCGAGCATATGACATTAAGCTCAATCCGGAAAAATGCATCTTCGGCATACCAGCCGGAAAGCTCTTGGGCTTCATCGTATCCGGTAGAGGAATTGAAGCAAACCCGGCCAAAATCTGAGCTCTGTCACAATTGGATATTCCAAAAGACCTCAAGCAAATACAAAAATTAACCGGATGTGTAGCGGCCTTAAGTCGCTTCATCTCCCGTTTGGGAGAAAAGGCTCTGCCCCTCTACCGCCTCCTCCGGCGCACCGAACATTTCGAATGGACGGATGCTGCCACAGCCGGACTCAAAGAAATAAAGGCCATACTGGCAACAAATCTGATCCTGGCCGCGCCCAACCTAGGCGAACCTATGTTATTATATATCGCAGCAACACATCAAGTTGTCAGCGCGGTACTCGTCGTTGAGCGAGAGACAGAAGGGCACAGATTCCCTCTTCAAAAACCAGTGTACTACGTATCCACTGTTCTAACTCCATGCAAGTCCCGGTACCCACATTATCAAAAGATAGCATATATGGTGTTCATGGCATCCCGGAAGCTGCGACACTACTTTCAAGAGTGTTCCATAACGGTGGCCTCCGAAGTACCTCTCAATGATATTATAAACAATCGCGACGCAACGGGCAGGATTGCAAAATGGGCTATTGAGCTCTTACCATTTGACATAACCTATAAACCATGGCGAGCTATAAAGTCGCAGGTTCTGGCCGACTTCGTCGCCGAATGGACCGAAGTCGAACTCCCTAAAGAGTACGGCGCATACTCCAATTGGATCATGCATTTCGACGGATCCAAAATGTTGGCTCGCTTGGGGGCTGGCATCGTCCTGATGTCCCCAACTGGAGACACCATCCAATACGTACTTCAAATAATGTACATGGACTCCAATAACGCAGCCGAATACGAGGCCCTTCTACATGGCCTCCGGATGGCAATCTCCATGGGCATTCAACGCCTAGAGGTGCGCGGGGATTCAAACCTCGCAATATCCCAAGTAAATGGAGACTTTGATGCCAAAGATCCAAAAATGGCAGCTTACCGCAACGCCGTCCTAAAAATGTTAGCTCGGTTCGAAGGACTCGAATTCCACCATGTAGCCCGGGATAATAACCAGGCAGCAGACGTGTTAGCATGCATCGGCACGAAACGAGACGCCATCCCTCCAAACATCTTCCTGGAACGGCTCTTCAAGCCATCCGTGTTATGGGAAGAGGAGTCCGGAAATAACAATCCGGAGCCAGCTGCACCACCGAACTCAGACCATTCTGACACAATCAGCGGCTCAGCCAACGAAATAACACCTTCAGCTCACGAAATAATGGCAGTAATTGCCCCGTGGACAGAACCATTCCTAGCCTACTTAATTCGGCCGGAACTTCCCGAAGACAAAAATGAGGCCCGCTGCATAGTTCGGTGATCTAAAGCCTACAAGGTCCATGAGGGAGAACTTTATAAGAAAAGCACAACCGGAGTCCTTCAAAGGTGTATCTCCGAAGAGGAGGGGCGGAATCTCCTGGCTGAAATTCACGCCGGACTCGGCGGGCACCACGCTGCAGCCCGGGCACTCGTAGGCAAGGCCTTTCGTATAGGATTATATTGGCCGACAGCCCGGGCAGATGCTCAGGACTTAGTCCAACGATGCGTCGGTTGCCAGCTCTTTGCTAATCAGAGCCACATGCCACCCACCGCCCTCAAAACTATACCCATTACCTGGCCGTTCACGGTCTGGGGGCTTGACATGGTTGGACCCCTTAAAGGGGGAACCCACAATCACAAATACTTATTGGTCATGGTGGACAAATTCACCAAATGGATTGAGGCCAAGCCGGTTAAAACGGCAGAATCCGGACCGGTGATAGACTTCCTATCCGGGGTAGTACACCGTTTTGGCGTCCCCCACAGGATCATCACTGATAATGGCACGAACTTCACTGCTGACGAGGTTAAACTCTGGTGCAAAAACATGGGCATCAAGCTCGATTACGCTTCAGTCTATCACCCCCAAACTAACGGTCAAGTCGAGCGAGCAAATGGTCTAATCATGAGCGGCATCAAACCCAGACTAGTGTGGTCCCTCAAGGAATCTAACACGCACTGGGTAGAGGAGCTCGACTCCGTACTCTGGGGGTTGCGGACCACGCCAAACCAAACTACTGGATTCACACCATTTTTCATGGTGTATGGCGCAGAGGCAGTTCTGCCTTGCGATATAATTCATGACTCACCTCGTGTGCGCATGTACGAAGAAAGAGAAGCCGAGTTGGATCGGCAGGACAGTTTGGACGCCTTAGAGGAGGAGCGGGACGTGGCAAAGGCTCGTTCCGCATTCTATCAGCAGCAGGCTCGAAAATATCAAAGCAGAGAAGTATGGGCCAAAACTTACAATGTCGGCGAACTCGTTCTACGCCTGCCGGACAAGAAAAAAGACAAACTTAAGCCCAAGTGGGAAGGTCCCTTCATCATCGACCAAGTCCTGACCGGCGGAGCATACCGTCTACGTAAAGCATCTGACAACCGACTGAAGCCAAACCCATGGAAAGCAGCCCGTCTCTGAAGATTCTACGCCTAAACACCGGACTCAGAGTTCGTCTCACTCCCCCGTCCACCTTTTTATATTTTTTACTGTCTCTTGTCCCCCTCCTTCTTCCCACTTTTATTTCAATACCTTTTATAGGCTGATTTGCACTTTGTTCGCACACACTTGATGTGCTCCTAGCACTCATTATACCTGGGGGCTTCTTTACCAAAAGCTTATTGATATGGGCTTCACGCCCAATACATGTGTCATACTTCCGCATGTACCTTTTATTCACCATTATATGCATCGATATGACTTAAGTTTTGGCCAAGCTGGGTTGCCTGGCTCCTGTGCTTACCCCTACGTTCCCGATTGTTCGGCTAGGAGGTAAAGGGAGCACCTCTGCGATTGTTACTACCGGGTCAGCCGGATGTGTACCTCAGACTGGGTGAAGCCGAAAGCTAGCGTTCTTAAGAGAATATTCGGTCGGTGACTTGAAAGATGATTTATTACTTACTTATTTATAAGCCCCCAGATGCTTTTTCTGCTATTTTCGCAGTCCGGCATTGCACCTTAGGGCATGCCTCCCAGGGAAAGGAACCCTTAATGGAACTATTCTCCCTGGAAGATGTTTCTTACTAACCATGTAATATAACATAACTAGTTGGGCACTTGTCTGATAAAGCAATTATGACCCCGACGCCTTGTCTCCATGCATGCCCCGGTTCTTTTATAACCGTAGGGGTATTCGGACACACTCCGGACTGTTGGGTCCCGAGGTTGAAGCGAAACGGTCTGCAAAGACAAACGATCTACAATTCGGCTAGAAGGCATCTTACATGTCATTTCAAATTACATCGTCGAACCGACTGATTGTACTCCTCCTCAATCCCATCTAACAGGCTGTCTAATTTACAGTCCTATTGGGAATATTTCGTGGCCAGTTCTACTTAGCCATACATCAAGCTCACAGGGATCTCCTTCCCATCAGGCCCCGCAGGTCCGACCTCGGCCATGTGGTTTGGGTCAGCCTTCGGGTAGCGCGTCTTCACCATGGCCCAGGCCTCCCTGGCGCCCTGACGGCAGGCCGATATCTTTCACAAACGAAGGCGTCGCCGTGCTCCCTGGAGCTTCTCAGCAAGCTCACCAAGGCCCTCGGGTAGGGAGACGGATGGCCATAAAGCCTGAACGACGCCACTCATCGCCTGTCGAACATGTTCGAACAATTGCACTAGCTCGAGAAGTTGGTCACCTGTTGACCCAGGCATTTCCTCCGCAGGGTGACCTATGAGCACACCTAAAGACATATTTCTGTCAACCGACTTCCTCGCCGAATTCTTCTTTTCAAAGGAATTTTCTCAAGCACTTACTATAAATGCCGCGACGAAGTCGCTGATTCTCCTTCAAGGAGCCAGACAGCTGGGCCCGCACACCTTTCAGCTCTTCTCCTAGCTGGGTGTGGGCATCTTGGAGCTTGTTTCTCTCCTGGTGCACCTTCATAAGCACCCTCTCGCCAGCCTTTAGCTGACGCAGTAGCTGTTGCTTGTCCGGATCTAGTCCGGCGCCCTCTGCAATATTATTGTTAGATTCACGCCGCACTTTGTTAACTAATTATCTTTTCAAAGTACGTCTTACCAGCGGGGGTCTCTGTGGCTCCCCCTGTGGCGGCCAGTGCGGCCTCAAGTTGGGCCTTGCACTCTTGGAGCTCCTGGGACAGATGGGTATTCTTCTCCGTAAGATCCTGCATAAAAATTGATCCTTAAATCAGTTATTTTAACCATTTTAAGTCTCGGGGGCTACTGGCATATATAACTATTAAAATTACTTACACGTATGTCTTTCACATACTGCTCCGTGGCTCTGGTTAACCCATCTTGAGCGGCACGGAGGTGCGTGTTTCCCGCATCAAAGGCATTTAACGCCTCCGGGGAGAAACACGCGTCACGAAGAACTGTCCAGCGACGCCTGTGATTCATGGCGCTCTCCACCTCAGACCGGGTGGCGGACAGCCTGTCGGCATCCTCCATCGGAGGAGCGTCCGACTCATGCCTTGTATTCGCCTCCCCTTCCGGGCCATGCGTTGGAGCATGGCTGGCGGAGGCTTGATTGGCAACCTCTCCGGACACTGTCCGGCGAGCGCTCTTTCTGGAAAGGTTATGAGCATTAACATACCGCCTGGGAATCCTTCCCTTAAAAAAATAGCGGCGCTCCATATCGTTGCGGCGACGTTTCAGTTCGCGTCGCACCCCTCTTCTGCCTGCTGGGCCGGACTGACCCTTGTTGGCTGGTCACCGCGAGCTCGACTTCCTGCCGTAAAGGCGCTTCCTGTCGAGCACCATTGGTGCATGGTGGTCAGAACTAAGCATTAAAGAAGTAACGGCGCCAGGACTTCGTTCGTACTCACCGGGGAAGCCGGACACAAACCGGGGTAGTCAGCCATAATGGCGACTAAAGCATTATCTATGCTGAGCTGGTGGTACACCCCGTCGATCAGTTCCACCGCTAAGTCCGGATCCTCTTCGGAGGCCAGATCAAGGGACCTTTCTAGGTCTTCGGGTTGTGGGGCAGGACTTTTTATGCCCTCCACATCCCGACGCAGTTCCTGTGTCAAAATCATACAATAAGACAATTGCCTTTAAAGGCACGGTTCAGATATGCATGCGACCGCTTACCCAGCTCCGAGGGTTGTTCATGGAAAATCCGTTCAGAGGATTCGTGCGGAGGAAGTCCTCCTTCTCCCCCTTGTACAAGCCGGACAGGATCTTCACCAGATCGTCGGCCGAGCCAGGTCCCTTGCAGCCGTGACGGGTGGCGTCGTCGTCTCTGTTGAAGTCCCACATGGGGTGGCCCCTATATTGGAGCGGCTGCACCCCACGCATAATGCATGTGTCCATGACTCCGACCATGGTTAATCCGGAATGGGCTAGCAGCCGTATCCAGCCCATCAAGTAATGTATGCTACTATCATCTTCTCGTCGAGAGCTCCGTGGGCGCCAACTTAGGCGTTTCTTCAGGGGAGCATTGCTGAACTCCGGAAGGCCGATCCGGACTGGATCCGGCAGCGGAGCGTCCTCCATATAAAACCACTCTGAAGGCCAATCTTCGGACGTCTTCTTCGGGGTCCTAGACAGGTATCCGGTCCCGGCGATGCGCCATATTTCGGCTCCGCCCACTTGATATATCGACCCCTCGTGAGAGCGGGGTACGAGGAAAAACAGCCTCTTCCACAGCGCAAAATGGGGCTCAATGCCCAAGAACAGCTCACACAGAGCTACGAAGCCCGCGATGTGCAAAATGGAGGCAGGTGTAAGGTGATGGAGCTGGAGTCCGTAGAACTCCAGGAGCCCCCAGAGAAACGGATGTATAGGAAATCCGAGTCCCCTTATTAAGTAGGAGATGAAGCACACCCGCTCTCCTTTGGAGGGATTGGGGGCGCTCTCCGCCTGCTTCCCGCCTTTGTAGGTGGCCAGTCCGGCTCGAACCGGAACCATGAAGGCCGGGGGAATATATCCCTCTGCTTGGAGTGTCACTAACTCGCTGTGCGGGACTGAGCATCTCCTCCAATCTCCTGGCTTAGGGCTGGGAGCGCGAGAAGAGGAGCCGCGTCGACTGTCCATGTTGGAATGGGTTTGGTGTCAGATGTGCCTCGATGAGTGCTTGCGGAAGGAGGATGATGTGATTTGGATCTGGATCCTTACCTCTCTTATAGGCAGCTTATTTGCGCAGCTAGGGGGTAAAACATAAAAATACCCTGGCTTTTCGCATTCGTGCGACGCATGGAAGAAGACCATTATTGGACGCGGAAGCCAAGGAGCGCAGCATTTATGAAGCAACCGGACACTATCCGGCAAACACATGGAGCATGAAGAAGAACCCGCCTTGCAAACGCCGAAGACAACATACGCGCCGGATTCGTCGTTATTGAAGCCTGGTTCAGCGGCTACTGAGGGAGTCCCGGACTAGGGGGTGTCCGGATAGCCGAACTATCATCATCGGCCGGACTCCAAGACTATGAAGATGCAAGATTGAAGACTTCGTCCTGTGTCCGGATGGGACTTTCCTTGGCGTGGAAGGCAAGTTTGGCGATACGGATATGTAAATCTCCTACCTTTGTAACCAACTCTATGTAACCCTAGCCCTCTCCGATATCTATATAAACCGGATGGCCTTAGTCCATAGGACGAACAACAATCATACCATAGGATAGCTTCTAGGGTTTAGCCTCCTTGATCTCGTGGTAGATCTACTCTTGTAACCCACATCATCAATATTAATCAAGCAGGACGTAGGGTTTTACCTCCATCAAGAGGGCCCGAACCTGGGTAAAAACATCGTGTCCCTCGTCTCGTGTTACCATCTGCCTAGACGCACAGTTCGGGACCCCCTACCCGAGATCCGCCGGTTTTGACACCGACAGTGATATACAACAAGTACTTACATCAGCATTGGAGCACAGAGAATTCCCGCAAGATATTTTCCTCGAATACGATCCCAATGGAGGAAGTCTTCTATTGTTTAACCTTATTTTCTAAAAGAGAGATGGGTAAGAAACATGTAGAAAATATGATCAGAATGCTATAAAATTTCATGATGCGAGGATACGCACACGCTTCTTATAATGGAGTTGACATTCTTTTGCTAGACTGGAGCGGACTAGTTCTTTGGGCACTGGAATCTGCTTATTATCAGTGGGAGTTTGGTTTCTCTGTGCTGGAGCAGTATCTATGAAAAATGGAGTTGGTTTATTATCTCCTGGCGTTTGGATCTTTTGCAAAGACCTGGTTTGTAACCCTTTAGATTCTAACATAGCCGTCTTCCCCTTGCATGCCTTATATAGAAGAATGGTGATTCAGTTATAAAACATGCTACAACAGAGATGGAATAGGTACTGAAGAATAGAAAGGCATGACATATTGACATGTATTCCCTCCATCCAGAAATAAATGGATGGGTCTAGGCATATTTTAGTTCTAGATACATCCAGTTTTATCCATTTCTGCGACATGTAATCCGGACGGAGGGAGTATGATGTAAGAGCTAGGGATACGATAGGACAACACAGTAAAAAACACTAAAAAACCACTGCAGAACCAAAGTATTCAAACCCACTGATATGAGATAGTACACTCATGCAGCTCAGGATGCAAAACTACCAGGCAGTTTTCCTTACAAAGATCAACATTGTGGCCTTTAATCATACATTTTCCTACAGCTAATTTTATATCAGATAAAGGTTGGATTCACGCCGATTAACAAAATACATGCTGATGTAAAAATATAGTGATATACAACAGGTACTTACATCTACATTGGAGCACCGAGAATTCCTACAAGAATCTTTCCTCATAAACGATAACATTGCAGAAATTTTCTATCTGTTAAGCTTATTTTCTAAAAGAGAGATGGGTAAGAAACATGTAGAAAATATGATCAGCATGCTATAAAATTTCATGATGCAAGGATACGCACACGCTTCTTAGAATGGAGTTGACATATTTTTGCTGGACTGGAGCGGACTAGTTATTTGGCCACTGGAATCTGCTTATTATCAGTAGGAGTTGGGTTTCTCTGTGCTGGAGCAGTATCTATAAAAACTGGAGTTGGTTTAGTATCTCCTAGCGTTTGGATCTTTTGCAAAGGCCTTGTTTGTAACCCTTCAGATTCTAACATAGTCGTCTTCCCCTTGCATGCCTTGTATAGAAGAATGGTGCTTTAGTTATAAAACATGCGACAACAGAGAGATGGAATAGGTACTGAAGAATACAAAGGCATGACATATTGACATGTATTCCCTCCATCCGGAAAAAAATGGATGGGTCTAGGCATATTTCAGTTCTAGATACATCTTTTTTTATCCATTTCGGCAACATGTAATCCGGACGGAGGGAGTATGGTGTAAGAGCTAGGGATACGACAGGACAACACAGCAAAAAAACACTAGTTGAATGTAAAACTGTATGCTAGTTGAATACATACAGAAATAACTAAGGCAACATACACATTTATGATTGGGAAAATAAGATGGCATTGCAACAGAGCACTAGAACAGCACTTCAATGTAAAAAAACATGGTATGGTAGACAGATGAAGTACATACTGATGAATAACAATGCATAAGATATTCAGAAGCATGATGTACAAATTAAGCAGATGGCATTGCGATAGAGTAGAATGACAGCACTTGAATTTGAAAACATGTTATCATGAATGGAATAGGTACTGAAAAACAGGAAGGCATGACATATTTACATGCATGATCAGCATGCTAAGCACATGGCATTGCAACAGAGTAGATACACTCTAGGACATTATATGCATGTTGTACCCATATCACAGGCCAAGTTAGAGCAAGGACCTTGTGGGGTGAAGAGGATTCATCATCTTTCTTCAAGTCTTCTGAAGAACTGCCTTTACATGTTCCATCATATTGGGTATCATTGACATTAAGTTTATTGGCCTTTACATTGCTCCATGAGGTTCTTGTGGATATATCAGTTTGTGCAATTAGATCTGACATGCATGGAAGACAACTAGTAGTTAGATTTATGTAATGAGTGCCTGCAGGAGATGACATAAATAGTAGGATTGGGGTTAACTAGCAGCAACATGTCTCATAAACTAAAGGGAGAACGCAGATGAAAGCTACAGAATATGTATAGTTTGTACTCGAGATTAACTAGGTGGCACACAAAAGTATTAAAGAACAACATAGGTAATACTACAAGTGGTATAATACTATAATCACCAGCCTGTGGGATAGCATTGGCTGATGGATGATAACTATGGAACAACGTTACCTAAAGAACAAGTATCTTAGCTGAACTATGGAACAGCGTTAACTCCTGAACAAGACCCGTAAGAGATCAGCATGAATATACAGTGAAATGTGATGATCTATTTTCCATGCTTAGATGAATAACAAAGCCATAAATGTTGCACACAAGTAAGATGAGGGTACAACCTATCTGGCTGCCATCCATAGGAGTGAGCATCATGTGTTGACTTGTCGATGGCCCTGCAGTTGTTGTGGCTATCCATGTCGGGCACGCGCATTCGATGCAGGGAACTGTTGAGTGGGGACTATAGCTCCCTTTTGGTGTATGCTTCCCTTGTTAGAGCAGCTGCAGTGAGTCGGAAGACGGTGTGTCTGAAGATGCAGATAACGCATAATGTTACGAATGACATATCTCTTTGATCTGAAGAAATACACTAAGAGATCAGCAACAAGGTACGAGAGTGGTCACACGTCTGTTGACTGAAGACTAAATTGGGGTCACACGATTTTATTTTATTTTGGTACTGTCCGATCTATGCCGGATGGCTTGATGGCCGTCTTGTGCCTCCCGGCTGACACTGTTCGGAATCTTCCCCGAAGAGCCAGCGACCAACGGCAGAGCAGCCTGCCTCCGCCGTCCGTGGCCCCGGCCAAAACCCCGCTCCCCGCCCCACCGCACTGCCGTGGTTGCGCCGCCCCCGGGCCAATCCACAAAGACTCCCCGTCATCCAGATCTGGCGGTGCCAGTACCTTTAACCCACGCAACTCTAAAAGATAGCCATCTAAGCGCTGCTTCTGCGGTGAACTTGCGGCCCCGCACCCTTACGTTAGACACCAGCCAATCGGCAGCCTAGGAGCTCCGCCGCCTCGAGGGGTGCTGCTTTCCATTGGGAATCGATTGGCCCAGAATAAAAATTCAGACAACTGACGCCTAAATAAAGTGATTTGAGATGAGGGTGCGACCTATCTGGTGGCATGGTGAAGTAAGCAGGTCCAGCTGCCGAGTCGGTGAGGCCGGCGCGGTTGCGGTGGCGACCGGCGGCAGGGAAAGAGCAATGTCGCGACGGTTGACGGCTACGGGGAAGCAGCGCCAGGACTTTGGACGGATCCGAAGTTGGAGCCGCTCCGGCATCGTGAACAACGGCGGGGTGAATCGGCTTCGGTACGGTTCATGCGGCCGTCGTCGAGGCAGCACCAGCTGCATGGCAAAAGGATAGCGTCTCCGGCATTAGGGAGGAGGGTGGCTGTGAAATTGGTGTGGTGGGGGCGCCATGGAGGTGGGACTGAGGTT
>NC_057804.1:406676075-406678980 GCF_018294505.1 Triticum aestivum | reverse complement strand
AGTGGAACCATGTCTTACGGACGCATTTGTGTGAAATGTGAGGGGGAGTTACAGTTCTACCCTTGACGATAGGCTTCTCGACTTGAGTCTGTGTACTGAGGGTCGGGGATAGTAGAGTAACTTTGCTTCTCCCCAAATAGTGGGTGGGTGTGATTTCAGGCAAGGAGGGCGTGTTTTGAACTATAGTGGGCGCGAGCGATTTCCAGCGAGGAGAGCGTGTTTTGAAATAGTGGGCGCGAGCTATTTCGGGCGAGAAGAGCATGTTTTGCCGACCATGGTTTATGAATTATTCGGCACATGTCATTTCGGCCGAGGAGAAGGCGCGCTTGGATGAAGTTACGAACCTACCCTCGATGTACAATGAGCCAATTGATGTGTGTCCCACATAGGACGGTAATTTCGTGTCTCCCATTTATTTGCTCGGGCGAATTCCACCGAGCAGAGAGGATGTTTAACGGTTCGTTCAAATTTTTGGAGAACGAGCATCCACGTCTACCTTACTAGGTCGATTCGAATCAAATTTTGAAATATTAGCTTGCCACTTCTTTTTTAGATGGAGAGATGATGCTCGGGAGTAATGTGTTTTTACATGCTCCTTGCTAGCAATTTACTATATGACAAATAGTTGACCCCCTCAAAAACATGAATCAAACCCAAAATGAAATATCTCGATTCAATGAAATAGCTCGTTCAGTAGGTCAAAATAGTGAACTAAATCCAAAATTGAACACCTCAATCGAGTAGCATGTTGTACAGTATTATAGTACTCCATGAACATGTTTAAAGTCAAATTAATGAACTTGTTTGATATACACATATATCCGTTCATGTGTGGATTGCAGACAACATGTTCTCCAATTTAAATATTTGAATGCAAGTTTATATCGAAACATGGTTTATATCAGTCTCTGATGCATAAAACGCGACCTCCCCCTCTCCCGGACTCCTATTCTCTCTCTCTCTCTCTCTCTCTCTCCCTCTCTCTCTCTCTCGCCGACAATCTTCAATTCTGTCGCATGCATCCGACACAAAAACCTTGTTGGTCCCTCTCCCTTTCTCTCCATCTCTCTCTCTCTTTGTGTGTGTGGGGGGGGTCTAGTTCACATGCATATATACACCATCTATAGGTCTCTCTCGCACAGTATGTATGATACTCTAGCTAGTCCAAGCTAGATATCTTGGGTGCACTCATCGTACGCACACAAATTCCTTGGCTCTTTGCCCGTAACTCTCTCACGCACCACTATGTCGTCTCGGAGCTCTTCCCCCCCCTCTCTCAAACTCTCCATCCACCTGGGTCACACATACACATGCATATCTCACTCGCACTCAATAGGCCCATCTAAAACTCTATATCTCTATCTCGTTCTCTCTCCATCTCACATGCACACACACACAATCTCATGCCCAGCTAGCCAAGTATGATGGTCTCTCACTCAATTGTAGGCACACGCAACCCCCCCTATATGTATATGACTAGCTAATCTTAGTCTCCATCACAAACATGTGCAGGGTATATCTCGATTTCTCTCGGGGCATCTTTCTATCACGCACGCACTCCCTCGATCTCCCACCCATATAGTCCCCTCACGATCTCGAGGGGATCTCTCTATCACAAACACACACTCTCTCCCTCCACATGCGTCCATGCCATCCATGTGTCCCTCTCGACCTTTGTTCCTTGTTGGCCAGACCTCTATTGGACATGTGCTACAGGGGTGTCTCTCTCCGTTGCAAACAATCACACATGAGCTATCTTCATGTATCTCCTCGCCTCGCTTTTCCATCTCGGAGATGCATGCGTGATATGTTCGCATAAGAAACGAAAAAACACACACTCTCTCTCTCTCTAATTTATCGTTTGTTGTCACTTTCTCTTTCACACACATACTCTTTTTGCACACTTACTCATTCTCCTTCACACGCACTTGATCTGTCTCGACTGAGGCACTCTCCTCGGTCCATAGCATATAGATTTATTGAAAAGTCAAACATCACAAAGTTTGACCATGTACGTAGAGAAAAAGAATTACATTTAGTACGGCAAACATATACCATTCGATTCACCATGAGATGTAGTTTTGTATGATGTATCTTTGGTATTGTAGATATAAATAACATTTGCGTAAACATGATCAAAGTTTCCAAAGTTTGACTTCTAAAAAATTTACATGCACTGCATTATCGAGCGGATGGAATATCTCTTTCCCCCTCTCAGCTATCTGATGCACCACTCAGCCTTATCAGGGCTCATCAATCTCTCTCAAACTTTATTGGTCAGTTTGGTTCGTGACCTGACCCTCATGACTTGATGGCCGGTACTGCCTGGTGTGGACGTGAGATGTAAAATATTTCTGCCTGGCCAGGCCTGTGTGGTGCTGAAGCATTTGGTTCATGCCTGGGCCAGGCAAAGCATCAATGTCCCATCAATCAATCCATGCATCAATTATTTAATGCTAATATCCATCCATGTTGCTGTTAGCCTCGTGGCCGCACGACCAGGCACGGCCAGGCGTTCGAAATCGGTCGCCTGGGCCAGGCTACTTGCAGTGTCTGGAGTTCAGCCAGGATAATTAAAGTGCAAGGGAACCCAGGCTAGGCGGGCTTTCTTTTTCCCAGGGTAGCAACCAAACAAGCGTGCATGAAATCCAGCCACAACCCCGGGCCAGGCAAAAGATGCTCAGGACGCAAGCCAAACTGACCTTATATCTCCCTGGTTCACACATACACATGTCTTGCTCGCGCTATACATATAGACCCATCCAACACTCTCCGCCTTGTTCTCTCTCCATGTGACACCCCCCCCCCTAAGTACCATAATCCCTCACTCCATCATAGGCGCAAGCACTCCCCCCCTCCTAATTATGATTATCTCTTAGTAGCCATCAGGAACACACGTATTGTC
>NC_057804.1:406657456-406675836 GCF_018294505.1 Triticum aestivum | reverse complement strand
ACGTCTATGTCGATATCTCTCGGGGCATCTTCTATCACGCACACACCTTGTCACTCGATCTCCTACCCATGTAGTCCCATCACGATCTCCAGGGGATCTCTCTATGACAAACATACACTCCCTCCTCGCCATGTCTGCATTTTCTCTGTACGTCTCTCTCAACCTCTCTCCCTTGTTTGTCAAACCCCTCTTGGCCACGTGCTAGGGGTCTTGCTCTCTCGGTTCCAAACAACCACACACTATCTCCTCACCTTGCCTCCATTGTCGAAGATGCATGTGTGATATGTTTGCATAAGACACGCACGCTTTTTCTCTACTTTTATCGTGTTTTGTCCATGTCTCTTTCGCACGCGCACACACACTTTTTTCACTCTCTCTCTCTCTCTCTCTCTATCTCTCTCTAGTTAGGGACTCTGTCACGTCCATAAGCATATGCATGTTTTGAAAAGTCAAACCTCAGAAAAGTTTGACCAGGTATATGTGGAGAATTTTTTTTACATCTGGAACGATCATTAGATTCATCACAACATGTACTTACTTCATACTATCATTTATCTTTGGTATTGTAGATATAAGTAATTTCTTTATAAACTTGGTCAAAGTTTCAAAAGTTTGACTCAAAAAATGTTGGAACTACATTACTGAACGAAGGGAGTAGCTCTTTCTCTCTCTCTCTCTCTGCTATCTCTCACGGGCCTCCCCTCTCACTCGAACTCTCTATACCGACGAATTATACACTCACTGTGTCTGTGTATAGCTCCGTATATTGTTTAGTTGACCGGTAAACCAATCCACATGATGCCTTGTCAGCTCGTGTTCTGTATCTTCGTGTGCTGGCCCATGTGGCAGTGGGTGAAAATAAGTAAACTAGAGGCCCATCTGACACGCGGTGAAGTAAACAAAGTAAAAACCGGTTGGGGTAGCACCCCGCACGCTAGTAAATTGAGGGCGCATTGAGGACAAACTTCTTGTGTGCGAAGGACGCACTCGCGCACAATTCACCACTGCGCGGCGGTATGCACAGAAGGACGCACTCGTGCACACCCAGCACACAACACACACCAGCACACCTGTACACCGGCGTCGCCGCCGGTTGAGATGGACGGTGAGTCAGCCAACAAGGGGAGGCGGCTCGAGCCAAAATCGCATCCGGCGAGCCTGGACTTCATCAGCAGCTTCCCCGACGACATGCTGCTCGTCATCGTCGGCCTCCTCCGCACCAAATCTGCGTGCGGACCGCCCTGCTCTCCTGGCGGTGGCGCCCCCTCTGGTGCTGCGTCCCCCTCAACCTCACCGTCGACAGCTGCCTCTGCGACGGGGATTGCAAACGCATGGCCACAGTCTCCAAGATCCTTTCATCGCACCCTGGGCCAGCCAGACGCCTTGACATCTGCATGTTCAGTACCAACTGCAAGTTCCAACCCAAGTTCCATGAGTGGTTCTTATCCCCTGCCCTAGATTAGCTCGAGGATCTCAGCTTTGAAGCTGCACAATGTCGCTCTCTGCCGCCGTCCGCGCTCCATCTCACGCCTACGCTGCATCGCGCCAGCTTCAGCTCCTGCTATCTTCCTCAGATTAATGCCGTGCCCGCCCTTATTCTCCCTCAACTCAAGCAGCTCTACCTGTTTGACATTGTCATCTCGAAGAAGGCTATGGAGCACCTCCTCCGCAGCTGTACTACGCTCGAGTACCTTCGTCTTGAGCAGATCCACGGGTTCATTAGACTCCACATCGCCTCGACGAATCTCCGATGGATTTATGTGTCTTGCTGGCCCCGCAACAAGACATCAATTGGGAAGAGATCACTCTAGCTGTTCCACGTTATGGTCATTGAGAATGCGCCTTTCCTTGGGAGATTGCTTGTATCAGATCTAGAAGGTCGAACAAAAATCAGGGTCATTGACGCGCCGAAATTGACAACATTGGTGTACTCGTTTGCCATATTCTCTGAACTCTTTATTGGATTCGTAACCATTCAGGTACAACACTCATCTTCTTCTCCATCTTCTTGAAATTCACATTTTTAAATTTCTTCTTCATGTATTTACGACCGTCTTCCAGAAAATGATTCCCACAAGCTTGACCCAGTCCATGTGCACAGTGAAGATCTTAGGACTAAAATCTATCGGCCCCAATCTGGGTCAAGTTGTTGGATTCCTTACATGCTTTCCGTGCACGGAGAAGCTACTCATCGAGGTGAAACTTCTTTCCTATAAATAAACAGTAATCACAACGTAGATCAATTTTTTCGTAATTTTCCCAAATTACGATGACAAGTGTAGTGTTCAAAACTGCATCTACGCACTGCACCGAAAGAAATGTTTTTAGTATTTTTTTTCTCACGTGATCACCTGCATCGTTTTTATGCTGTACTACTATAGTAGCCTAGGCTAGTCATAGTGGAAAGTAACTTAGACTACTCCAGTAACTCTATGGTTACGCTAGGAGCAAGTACTACCTCCGTCCTGGTTTAGTCTTCCAATTTTGTATTATCAAAATTTGACCATAGATTTAACTGACAAAATGTTAATGCATGTCACTAAGAACTATATCATTGGATTCGTATTTGAACATAATTTCAAATGGTGTAATTTTTAGTGACATGCATTGGCATTTTCTTAGGTAAATCTATGGTCAAAATTTTATACTAAATACGAGGTAGTATTCCCTCCGTCCCAAAATTCTTGTCTTACATTTGTTTAGATACAGATGTATCTAACACTAAAATGTAACTAGATACATCCGTATTTAGACAAATTTAAGACAAGAATTTTGGGACGGAGGGAGTACAGAAGTGGTCTATGTAGGCCAAAACATGTGCCAAATTCACTTGTGATGCATTTGGCATCGATGCCCCTCCATTGCTCACCCGGTGCCCCAATCCGGATCACCTACTTTGCTCCGGTGCCAAATTAACTCACGCAATGAAAAAACACTGCATGGGAGAGAGAGAGGACAGAGGCAATAAAAAACACTTGTTTGGGAGAGTGAGAGGCTGGTGTAGTTGGTTTGATTGATTTGTTTATACATGTGGGTCTATGTGCACAGTGGTGACAACTCTCTTACATCACAAGAGTGGTGCCAAAATCTTTTGATTTGACATCGATGTGTATTTATGTGGCATACTTTTGTGAAATATGGCATCGGCCACATAGTGGAAGGTAAAAAATGCCCAAGCTCTTCACGTGCTCCTAGTTAAATGAGAGGAAACAGAAAGAGAGAGAGAGAGAGAGAGAGAGAGAGAGAGAGAGAGAGTGAAAAAATATCACTAACCAGCCAACCCTATCATATGAGCGAATGATATTGGTACCTCTTGATGACACGGCAATCTTATACAGCCAGCTGCTCTAATATGTTCTCTTCTTTCATAGATAAAAAAAGACCCGAAATGAAAAATGTGTTGCACTATAACAATCTCATCGAATGCCTTGATCTCTATCTTACAGAAATTGATTTGATCGACCACCGAGGCAGCACATCTGAGATTAAATTGGCCAGGTTCTTTGTTCTGGAGGCAAGTGTGCTCAAGGTAATGAGGTTTGGCGTTCTCTGGTGCAACAATGAATGGGGTGCTAATCACTGCAAGCGTCTAAGCCAAAATGACAAAGTCTCCACAGAAGCTGAATTTGTTTTTGAAACATCAAGTGGTCGGAGACTCGAAAACTTATTTGCCCATTAGTGACTTGTCAGGGAGGTGGATTTTAGTTTGTACGATAATGGTACATCCACCTAAAGTAACGAAAGTTCTTACGTAAACTTCCTAGTAATTCCCTCTTCGTAGGTGCAGCATTACTCCTAACATTTGTAATATCCATGTGAAACTTGTAATATTGTCGTGACCTATTCCTGCATTTTCAAAATCCTACGAATCAAACAGGTCCTGAGTTGGTGATGATGTTGTGCCTCCCATCTTTCACCAATAGCCGTCGGATCTAGATCTGACGCATACAAACCAAGCTTCTCCATTTTTGCTAAAAGATGCCCACACTTGTTCCCTATTTACAAACAACTCCTTGTCTGTCACAATCAGCCTTATTTCCTCCCCACCACATCTAGAAAACCATGGAAAAATCTGGCGCGATGGCCGCTGCCGGCGCCGTCCACCTCCAATCTTGGTGTTCCGTCCAATGCACGGGCTTCTACGCACGGGAAATTATGTCGAACAGGGCTAGTTGTAAGCAGGCTAGCTCTACAGCCATGATGATAGTGACTGCAGACAGTGAGGCTGACTATGGTATGCCGAACACGGCGCCTATACTCAGGAATCATCTCCGGCGTAGGGTCTTGTCACTTCACTTTGAGGAGCAGCACGTAATAATTTGACCAACGGGTAGTATAATGCTCGTACTCCTACTACTACATTAGTAGTACTACCACTAGTACTAGTAGCACCACCGTCTGGATTTAGGAGTACTACCACGTCCATCTGGATTTTAGTATTTTACTAGCAATATCTAGTAATGCATGTCACAAAAAATGTACTACTCCCTTTGTAAATAAATACATGGTGTTTTATTCCTATCGGCGAGAGAGCTTAATATTTTTTTTGCTAACTAGAGTACTAATAGGATTACATGCAATGAACTAAACACTGGATGTCATGTTTGGTAGTCTCAAGTCATTGAAAGTATGCACGGCCCACATGTCTCATTGGTTGATATGTCACTAAATAAGAAACAAGGAGGGAGTTAATGCACCGTGCCTAAGTGTTTTGGGATTATTTGGTTTTCGTAAGGTGACTCACACAACAATTTTGTTTACATGCATTAACATTTTATTAGTTAAATCAAAGGTCAAAACTTGGCGCAAAATGCAAAGGGGACCAATAAACCAGTAAACATCAAACTTCTCTCGTTTGGCCCCAACTAGAGGTCCGGTGAGATGACTATACTGCATCGGCACGGAGGGGGACGCAGCTTCATTGACTTACGGCAACTGCCTTTGGGTGAATGACACGTGGGCCTAGGCGGTGGCTGGCCCACCTATCATACAGCCAAAGGCAGGTGCAGTAAAGGGCTGAGGAGTAGTACAAAATCCTATGCACCTATGCACGCTAACCAAGGGCAAGAGTGATCACTCGAATCGCAGGATCAGTTGACTAGAAACTAGGCTAGATCCATGGAGGCGATGAGCGCGAGCATCAGCCGGCTGTGCCAGATGGTCCACGACGTCGGCCTGCGGCCCGGCACCGACGAACGTCTCCAGGTAGTATTGCTTGAGGCCGCCAGGGCGAGGGGCCGCTTGGACGACAGCTTCGTCTCCTTGTTCAACGAGGTCCTCATCGATTTCCTCGACAAGTTCACCGCCATCAAGAAGCTCGCGGACGACTTTGACGTAAGCCTCCAGCCGGCGTGCCCAGGCTTTGTGATGCCTGCCACCCTCAACGGCCACTATGCTGACAACCTCTTCGACGCACTGGTGGCCCTGCGACTGCCCGTCGTCACGCCAGAGAATGTCCACCTCGAGGTCGCGCTCGCCGCGCAGCGCCTGGCGCAGCAAGACACCATCAACATAATCACCCACATCTACGTGCAAATCGTCCACAAGGACTACTACATGCAAGAGGAGGACGATAGGACACTGGCCTTCTTGGACCGCAAGCCAACGCTGCTGCTCATCACACGTCGATTGGTGACCCGGCGCACTAGGGCGTGAGGATGTCGTTGATGGATCCGTATGTATTTTTATCTTTCCGTAAAATCCATGTAGTAGTATATGATACTAAAGTAATTATCTTACCTTTCGCATCAACTTCATAATTTTCGTATGTACTCCATGCATGAACGGTGCCAGAACCAAACTTCTCATTACTCTAGGCAAAATATTTATTTTCTATCTATCAGTCGTGCCATGGAGCAGAACCAAATTTTACAAGTTACAAGTTCAAAAGGAAAAGCCTGCCGTGTTCGCGTCGCACCCCCCACACGGTTGGTCCGGCACGCCGCTCAAGCAGGAATGCGTGCGGTGTTGCATTTTCACTTACAAGTGGGACCGCAGTTGAGCAAACCGACTATCGGCAAACCCCCACCCCGCCCACCGCGTGATGGCTGAGAAAACAGGAGGGAGAAGAGATGGATGTAGCACGGACTCCAGGAAAATTGGTGGCGGATGGGACTCGAGTGGGTGGTGTGTGTTGTACTGCTAGACGTGAATGCTAGTTATGGCCCATGCCACCCCACTATATTGAGCCTATATCGAGGTACATAGAACAAATTTCCTGCAGTCCGTGCTCAGCCCCCCTCTATCTCTCTTCTCAGCCAGCCAGCAGATGCACGGAGCCCATCGTCTATTTGCTCACATGCGGTACCACATGTCAGTGAAAACGCAAGAGGACCCACTGAACCTACACATCTTTCACCTCGACGTGCTGGTGATGAAAAACAAATCCAATAAAGATCTTCGGTGGCCGCTTTTGGAGTTACTCAAGAGTAGTAAGATTCTATTTATAGTTTAACCCAAGATGCACATCTCGTGGCTTCAACTACCACTCTATTTTCTTTCATGACACGACCTGGATGCTGGATGTCCCATGCGTCGGCAAAAGGAGGAAGAACCCGACCAAATCTTTGGTTGTGCTCTTGGATTAGACTAGTTGTGCTAACTTAAAAAAATTATTGTGTACTCCCTCCGTTCCAAAATACTTGACTTCCATTTGTCCAAAAATGGATGTACCTATATACTAAAACATGTCTAGGTACATATATATTTTGACAAATAGAAGGCATGTATTGTGCAACAGAGGGAGTAGAATGGATGCAAGTTTTTGTATTGGGAAGAAGAGTACATCCATATATTGATAGAGTGCAATTTAGTAGATGTTGTATCACTTTTAGCTAGCACAGAGGCTAGAGATGAGATTAGTGCACTTGTTGATACTCCTACTTGAATAGAGGATAGACATGAGACTAGATGCAAGGAAGCAACGTCTACTTCTTTACACTCGAAGAAGAAACAAGCACGCAAGATCGAGCCTCCGCAGATCAACAATGAATGCATCGAGAAGGCACTAATCCAACTTACAGGAGTAGTAAAATGTATTCTTGTGGTTCTTGTTTTCTTTGGTCTTGCTTTTCTAGTCAAAATTATCGTTAGAGTTCATGCAAAACGGAGGTCTGTTTGGGGTCGTGCGTTGGAGTTGGCCTTACCAGTGAGACCGCAGTTAAGGAAACCGACAATCGGCAAACCCCCACCTCGCCCGCCGCGCGATGGCCGAAGTTAGAGAAACGACAAGGTTGAACAGATTGCTCTAGCACGGACTCCAAGAAATAATATGGTGTCAGATGGATGTCGTGGTGGTGGCGTGTGATGTACTCCTGGACGTGAATGCTTGTTCTGGCCCATGCCACCCTACTACTCCTACTACTTACTCCTACTATATAGTACTAGTATCGAGGATTCGAGGTGCTGGTTACGTACAGCGAACACATTAACATATGGCTACAGTAAAAACACCAGCCCGATGCGCGAAGCATGTGAAGCTAGTACAAATAGTGTACTACTGTTGTTGATTGGCCTCATCCGATAACCTGTTGCAATGCACGTACAATTATGTATTCGGAAAATATATATTTTGCCTCATCGCATCACTCACTCAGAGAAGCGACTCGAAAGCCATTCATAAATTTAGTAAGTTTATCATAGGCATATCATTTTATTACATACAACAAGTCATCAACCCACATCGACAAGGATGATACATTATAAATACTAAATTTTTCACCATAGAACAAATAACAAGCAATGAAATGAACTTCAACTCAACCATTCCTCGGTGTTGGAAACGCTTGCTTTGAACCACAAGTGATTCTCTGGGACGGTCCATCCATTGTCGATCTGGAGACCAATGTAGGACTGATCATCCAGGCTGAAGCGGCCTACTATATCAGTACCAGGGTAGGGAACCACCCAAATGTCCGAGGTATAGACACAGTTGCTTCTCATAAATGGTAGTAACATTGTATCAACAGCAGTTGGATCGCCTTTCACCATCATTGGATAGTTTTGTCCAAGGAAGAGCGAGTTTTCTCCAAGACTATCAATTCTGTACCAGGGAGAAGGAGTTGGCGCTAGCACACTAGTATCCATCCCGAATACCATGCAACGAGTGTTGGAATAGGTCTGGAGAGTGCGACCATGGGAGACTACACCTACTTCCTTAGCAGTAACATCATCAGTGGGCTGTATACACACAAGAAGAGGTGATCCATCGGAATTAGTTGCCAAGCGCCAAAGAGTATATGGGCGCTGCTCGTCCTCATGCTCGTGATCATCACCATCGTCATCTCCCCCTTGGTTATAAAAAATTTCAAGTATAGGTGGTGGAATGTTCACAGGGCCTTGGAAACACAAGAAGAAGGTTAATTAGTAAAGGGAAACTTGCTAACCCACGTGCATGTGGATGAAACAATTATAATTATGATGGAAGACAAACGTACCGAAACTACAAGGATGCCATGCAAAAACAGTGCCACAAGTGGTGGCAGCAAACACAAGGCCCTCGTATTGAATTGCCTCACAGTACTCATCCGTGTACAGAAACTGATTTTTGAGCAATATCCATCAAGTCAAACCACCAAGGACGGCAACAAGCTTGTTGAAGATAGCAGCTACTTCATAGTTGTTGTAATTCCAAGAGTGGTTGGGAACTCAACCAATTGCTATCTTCCGTAGAATACAGTCACCATGATCATATTTGAGCGTACGTACAATACCGTGTGCTCAACCTCTGGGCAGTCTGCTGAGATTTTTGGAAGTGGAACCCGGTCATGAGTGTACACATTCACAAGTTCCCACTCACATTTGGACCCAATGTAAACAACTCAATCTCCATTTGCGCCTGCCCAAGCCTTGCCCTCAAGTGATGGCATCTTAACATCATACATATCATTATCAAGCGGCATCAACTTGCACAGGGCGAGCCTCCGTCGTGCCGGCGCCAGTCATCAGGGTCACGACGAAGAAGATAGGGGAGATCAAAGCGCTCCTTGACTCTTGGGTTCCTTGTAATGATGTTATTAGTTGAGTCGAGAATGGGCTTGAACGAACCTGCCATGCTAGCCAAGGTGATGATGTCGCACCGATCAATGAGTTCCTCCACCACGTCATCTTTCAGATCAGGGCAAGAATAACGGGGTTGTTTCCGGCCTGTTCCCTCCATGGAGAAGACGATCGAACAATGGCAGAAGAAAGGGTGAAGGGCTGAAGGAAAATGGAGGAGGGAGAGGAAGAGCGTGCGACAGCAGTTCCAAATCGAGAGGGAAAGGCGAAGAGAGGGTGGACGGTTGCCAGTTTGCCATGGTTCACGAAGAGGCGCCCCGGCCTACACGTCCGTTCGGAAATACTACTACTCGACGTCATCTCATTGATATGTTGGAACGGGACCACATGTCAATGAAACATGGTGTGTAATTTCTCGTAGAAAATGCGATCTGGCCGCGTTGGCCCGAGGTGCCGCATTAGTTATCAACCATTATTTTCTTAATGGTGTGTCGTTCAGTTTTGAAGCACGACTAACTGGTACTATACACAGAGAAAATATAAGCTACTCTACCACTACTCCACCTCCAGTACTAGTAGTATAAAAAAGATATATAGGCTCGAGCTTCAGCGCTTTCTTGCTAAGGGATGCCCACTTGCTTCTCACACTACCACCCTCTCTCCAGATATAAAAAAGATGGCCCCTCTCTCCCTCCTCACCGGTGGTCACAGATCCGCCGGGGAAGAAAAGGACGTGCAGCGTTGACGCACTCGTCGTCGGCGAGCAAGGTCACGCACTAACGATAAGGCCGTCCTCTCAGACCTAGCGCCCGTGCGTGATGGCCTTCGTCCCCAAGCTTGCTGCCGTAGTGTGTGCGGAGGACGACAGCCACGAGCGAAGCCACTTCCCGCCGACCCTCAGGTATGCTACCTCTTTTCGAACCATACCCTTGTTCTATTGCCCCCATCTGCCACATCGTTGCATGTGGATCTTTTTCCACTCCACGATCTTCCCAATTTTCTATCCTCTGCTCTGCTGGCCACGCAGACGAAAACCATAATTTGCACTATTAAAGGAAACCCTACTTCATGCAGACTAATCCATGTCTGGGCTGAATAAGGAAAGGAAGGGACACTGTACTATCCAAGAGAGTAGGCATCAAACCCGCATCTAGGTTGAAAAGGGGAAAATCAGTAGCTAAGGAACGAGTCTCGTGTCTCTTGGTTGAAGAAGGGTAGAAAGGCATGACAACGCAATAGAGAATGACCAGGTCGATCGGTTTTTTCTCCTCACATAGGAAAAAGGTCGCTAAAGAGAACAAAAATGGGACGTAATCCACATATGTTGTCTGGATATTTGTTGATCTGGGCAACCATACCTCCCTCACCACTCTGCGTCCGTGGAGGTACATCGTACTGGTGCGCCCACTGTCCAAATGGGCCTCCCATGCTCTTATTGCCACTTTTTTTGCTATTAGTATAACGCCAGTAGTCAAGTCAAGCAATGCTACTGCTAAAGTGATGCCACATTTAACTAATGCCGCTCTCAGTCTAATGCCACTGATAAATTTAAGCAATGCCATTTAATGTCACTGGATTATTTCAGGGTTAGCTGTTGATTGTGGATGTATTAAAGATTTTTCAGCTAAGGCATTCTAATGTTGTTGCACAGCCAGTATACCAACGATGAAACTTGTTACTACCTTCAGACTTTTGCACCGTTAATGCTTATAGATTACATACCTCACTTTCATGAGATAAGTTAATTTTTTTTATATAGTGTCACCAAAATGCCAAGGCGTTGATGTCATTTTACTTTGGTTAAACTGCACATACAATTATGAAGACAATAGGAAAGGTCAAGAGTGGTCACCTCCTCCTCTGGCTGTTCTCTTGATTCATTCGATCAAGTTTTTATGTTTGATCGATTATCAAGATTGGGATAGCAATTTTTAAGGTCCCCCCGAGTTCGATATGATATTTACCTTGGAGGTACATGGTTTGCAAAAAAATTATACAGTCATTAGTTAATAATGCTAGTTACCTTCAGACTTTTGTATTTGGTTTAATGCTCATGCACAGATAGTATACAAATGCTGAAACTTGTTACCTTTACATTTTGTATTGTTAATTCTTATAGAAACCTTCCAGTGCTAGAGGTTATTGAAATGTGTTCAGTAAAACCATTGTACTGTTCCCTGTAATAAACTAACTACTCTACTGTTGCACTAGCCACTGGACTAGTGTATATTTGTAGTATTCGAATGGTGTTGCATTAGCGTATGAGCTATTCGAATACTACAAATGGTTCAACATTAGGAGCATGTTTTTTTTCCAAACCTTTATATCCAATTGGTGGCACTATGAGCTATTCATTACGAAGGTACATGGTTTGCTACTATCTTGCTACTCTTTTTGTACTGTCATTAGATAGTAATATTAGTGGTTTGCATGTGAACTTATTGGCAGGGTGGACCTACATTGGAGGTGCAGGACATGATTCAATGATTGGACGCTCAATTTTGGTTGTATCGATTTCACCTCTTCCATCACTGCGAACATGGATATCCTTGGTCTGATGAAGAATAGGCGCTATATTTCTGCTCTGAACGAGCAAATCAATTCAGTATGAAATTGTCGAGGGCAAAACATAACTGTATCAGATTGTCCAGTGCAGAACATGACAGATGCTAAGCAGAAGAGACATGTTTAAACCGAAAATACATGGTGTGGTATATGTTTACTAGCTGCTTGATATTTGTGTAGACGGAGATGTCTGCCCGTTGCTATTTGGCCAACAAACAAAGTGTCCGCAATTTTGGTTGAACTGCACAAGAGAATAGTATAGTCACTGCATGCAGTGCCATTTGAAAATAGACACAGAAAGATTGGATAGTCACTTCATGGACTGCATAAAAGTAGTACTGTACTATTTATTGGCCAACACTAGGTGCTTCATTGCTTTGGTCTGATTATACAATGGGCATCATTTTGCCTAAGTTAAAGTTTGTATACCGAAAACAGTCCCGCGGTGTGATCGAGAGAAGTCCAAATCATATTGCAGTGGATGTTCCTCCATCATGTGTGGTTCATTCTCATGGTTCCAGCTGTTGGTGGAACCACTTATGTTTGCAAGAGGAATTGTAGACTTCGCAAACAAATTTGTCTTTCAGTCTGTACTGAATGTTGGCCAAGAGAAGCATCCATGTTAGTATGAAGAACATATGTTTTTTCTAGATCTTTGCTTTTGGAGCTACATATTTCTATATGATCTGTGAATCATTGAGATGAATTAACATGTTGATCTTATGTATGGGAATCATACTAGTTAGTTTTAGTTGCGATGCAACATCCAAAGTGGCTGATCTTTGCTTTTGGAGCTACATATTTGTATATGATCTGTGAATCATTGAGATGCATTAACAGTTACTTATTTCTGTTCGTTCAGTGTTTACAAGTTACTGATCGATCACTAGCTAGCCTACAAATGCGCTCATGGCAGTTTTATTTGCGACGCAAGATGCAAAGTGGCAGTTTTTTGAATAAAAATGCCTACCTCTGAAGAAACTAACAAGCTACACTACTGATCCTACACGGATAAAAATGCCTACCTCTGAAGAAACTGACAAGCTACACTATCGATCCTACACGGATAAATAGCGGATCACGCACGTAGTACATCATTTCCGGTTTGCAGGGCTCAATTCAAGAAACGACCTACTCGATCCTACACGAATAAATAGCAGATCACGCACATACTAGTACCTCCTTTACAGTTTGCAGGGCTTCATTCAATCCTCTCACCAACCAAGGTACTCCCTCCGTCCGGGTTTATTAGTCCCATGAGCAAAGCAGCAAGACCAAGGCATGGCAATAATTAACGGCATGTAGAAGTTTAAGCCTAATTAATTCCAGCGATTTAAGTGGTTGCATGCGTGCCCTCGGCTGCGACTCATTGCATGCTGCTTCATGTACTGCATGCGAGCGATTCTGAGTGCCTGCATGCACCCGTCCATAATTAAGGCAGCTAACTGATGCGAAAAAAGATACGCTTTAATTGTTGCGGGCTTTTTAAATCCATGGAATCATTATTGACAAGGAGGGAGATGATTCGAGTGCACTCGTTTGACCGCCATGCCGGCATGCGACCCAGACGGGACGGGACGACATAGTCATAATTTCAGTTTCTCTAGTTTTCCACGGCAAGCTGGCGCGCTAAGCCATTATGCATTGAATTCCGATGACCGTCGCGCTACCTTCCGCCTATAAGTATTGTTTCTCGGCCTTCTCCGGTGCCACCGTGACCCAACTCGCCATATCCTCATAAGCCCCCACCGGCCCGACGTCGCTTGCCACGTCCGCCATGCCCCCTCCCGTCCGCGGTAGGCGACGCCGGAGGCGGTCACCGCCGGAACTAGTGTTCGGTTTTTCACCGGAAGGAAGACGGAGGGAGGAGGCATTCTATCTGTCTTTAGATGGCAATGCGGAGATCAAGGAGTTGTTGGAGCGCGACCGCTTGGTGGAGGAGCAGGAGCTGTTGGAGCGCGACCGCCTGGCGGAGGAGCAATGTATCGCCGATTTGCGCCGCCAGCGGGACATGGAGCAGCAGCGCATCAACGCTGTGAGTCGCGAGAAGAGCGCTCGTGACTGGGCCGACTATGTGGAGGCCGGCGCCCGGCAAATAGCCCTGGAGGCTGTCGGGCACGCACACGTTCGCGACGCCGATTTTTACTACCAGCTCGTCAAGTGGCTTTCCCGCTTGGAAGCCGAAGCTTCGGTGGACCATGCCGGCATGGAAAGGGCCAACGCGGGAAAGCAACGCGCCCTATCGCACCTCTTGCAAGTCCGAGGTGAGGCACAGGACGCCGGTGCCGGCGTTTAGCGTGTACCACAGATGGCAGCCGACATCGTCTAGTTAGCTAAGAGTAAGTTAGTACTTGTACGCTACTAGAGTATTAGTGGGAGTAGATAGTTAACTTGGCTATGATGGTTGTCAACATGGAAGTTCAGTACTCTATATGTGGATCAGACCTGTTACTTTGCTCTAAATGTTGAACTTTCCGTTTGAACGTATGGAATGGGCTGTTATTTTTTTAAATGGGTTGTATTTGTCCTCCATGGGTTTAGAGGCTGACTTGTGGGCCTAGCAAGTTGACACGTACACAATCAGGAGATGATTGTACGTGGAGAGGATGACAGCAGGGACCCGCCAAGGTCATGGAAGTACGCAAGCAAGTGCCTCCTTATTTCAAGCCAATAAAAAATGGCTCCTCCTAGTGGATTTCTGACATCTGGGTCCCATGCCATGTTCAACGTAGTCAATAAACGAGAGAATTGCACAACGAGCGGCTGACACCAGGGACCCAGCAGCTCGCCCAGTTATTTTTGTTTTGGGTTAATTTGATAAATGTCACTCCAAATCTTGTGTATCCGAGAAATGCCACTGCAATTTCCAAACTTTGAAAAATTGCATTTCATGCCATTTCTAGTGGCATTTTTCGAAGTCTGGAGTGGCGTTTTTCAAAGTTTGCAAACTGCAGTGGCATTTTTTAAAGTTTGCAAACATTGAAGTGGCATTTTTCAAAGTTTGGAAACTGCAGTGGCATTTTTATGAATCGCCATAATTGGAGTGGCATTTATCTAAGTTGGTTTTGAGACGGAAGCAGGGTGTCAACTGGGCTGTGCGGGACACTCTGGCCTGTCTAGACAGCCTTTTCTTTTATGTTTACCACAGATCAGCCCAGTAGTTTTTTTTCTTTCTGAAAATGGCTAGCCCAGTTTTTTGTGATTTGTCAAGTAAGTCGCTTTATCAGGCCTGTTGGGCTGCAAATCTTTCAAGACTAGGAGAGCTTCATTCGGCTGGCCGAGAAAATGGCCTATTAGTAATGAGAAATGGGTTGTACATTTTAAAACACATCAAACCGGCAATTAGTTTTAAATATCTTTTTTTCATTTCAAGATTTTTAATTGCATTGATTTTTATGTGTGGACAATTTATTGGATTTTATATTCATATACATTTATTTTTAAAATCAGTCTGAATGTGACTTGAAATTTCGGGATTAAAAACAGTTCAGACCGCACCGACATATGCAAAATTTCGTATAATTTTTTAACCATGGCCACAATATGGGCTATAATGCTAACAAAAAGAATATGGGCTCCAAAAAAACCCGTAAGAATTAGCAAATGGGCTGTAAATTATTTGAAATAATGGCAGATGGGTTGTATGCTGTTTTCCACAAATTTGAGGCTTTCCACACATGGCCTGTATACTGTTGGATGTCCATCCAACGGCCATCGTGCTTCTTCAATCTCTGCTCTTCCTGCTCCAGCCGCTCAAACAAGCGTCGGCGGGACTGCCTGCTCCCTTCTCCCCGCGGCCGGCTGTGCTATCATGCAGGCCTCACTGCCCCACCGTACTCCCATCGCTGGCCTAGCCATCCTCTACTCACCCACAGTCCCACACCTGCTGTTATTCTCTGGTGACGGCAGACGAACCAGTAAACCCTCGTATAGTCGTACTCCCCTCCGCGTGGGAAACAACTGCCGAGTCTTCCCTACCTTCGTGTCATTTCCTTCCTAGGCCTCGCCGTCGTCCACCGCCCTGGTGCTCTTGGCGTGGCGTGGTCAACGTGTTCAACGACCAACATGCATCTGAAGTGGACTATACATGGAGAGGCTGACAGCTGGGTCCATGGCCGCACACAAGGAAATGCCTCCTTATTACGCGCAAAATAATGATTCCTCCACCTGACATCTGGGACCAACCGAAAAGGCCTCTGTATTTCGCGAAAAAATGTTACCGCTGCTGACAGCTCGGACCCACCAGCTATATCTTCGCACACAAGGAAGTGCCTCCTTATTACGCACAAAAAAATGAATACTCCCCCTGCTAGCTGGGACCCAGTATAGTGGGCCTACTAAGTTGACGGGGACGAAGGGCTTTGTCAACTTAGTCAATATGCACGATTCTAGCTCGACTGACCGTATGATGTCCATCCAACGGCCATAGTGCTTCTTCAACCTCTGGTCTTCTTGCTCCAGCCGCCCAAAGCAGCGCCGGTCATGCCGCCTGCTCCTGCCCCCCGTGGCCGGCTGTGCTGTCGCAGAGGCCTCACCGCCTCCATACTACTCCCACCGCTTGCCAGGCCATCCCTCCACTCCACTCACCCACACCCCCTGTTATTCTGCGATGACGGCAGCGCAGCCAAACCAGTGAACCCTCGTACTCCTCTCCGTGTGGGCATCCACTGCCGCGTCTTCCCCGGCTCCGCGTCGTCCCCTTCCTAGACCTCGCCGTCGTCCACAGCCGTGGTGCTCTCGGTGCGGCGTGGTCAATGTGGTCAACGAACGAATTCCATTAGAAGGATACTGTACGTGGAGAGGCTGACAGCTGGGTCCACGGCAGCCGCAAGGAAGTGCCTCCTTATTACGCGGAAAATAATTATTCCTCCACCTGACAGCAGGGACCCACCGGACGGGCCACCAGTATTTTGGGAAAAAAAACGTTTGCCCCTGACTGCTGGGACCCACCCGACGGGCCACCGTATTTCGCGAAAAAATGTTCCCCCTGCTGCCAGCTCGGACCCACCAGAAGTGACTCCTTATTATGCACAAAAAGATGAATACCCCCCTGCTAGCTGGGACCCACCTTGGTGGGAGGCTGACTTGTGGGCCTACTAAGTTGACGGGGATGGAGAGCTTTGTCAACTTAGTCAATATAAACGATTCTAGCTCCAGTGACCGTACGATGTCCATCCAACGGCCGTAATGCTTCTTCAACCTCTGGTCTTCTTGCTCCAGCCACCCAAAGCAGCGCCGGTCGTGCCGCATGCTCCTACCTCCCGTGGCCGGATGTGCTGCCGCGGAGGCCTCACCGCCCCTACTATTCCCACCGCTGGACAGGCCCTGCAGCGATGGCAGCCTCACACCGCAGCCGAACCAGTGAACCCTCATACTCCTCTTCGTGCGGGCTTCCACTGTTGTGTCTTCCCCGGCTCCCCGGCGTCCCCTTCCTAGGCCTCGCCGTCGTCCACCGCCCTAGTGCTCTCGGCGCGGCATGGTCAACGTGGTCAAGGAACGACTTCCATCCGATGTGGACTGTACGTGGAGAGGCTGACAGCTGGGTCCATGGCCGCGGCAAGGAAGTGCCTCCTTATTACGCGGAAAATAATGATTCCTCCACCTGATAGCTGGGACCCACCGGACGGGCCACTGTATTTCACGAAAAAATGTTTCCCCCTGACTGCTAGGACCCACCAGCTACATCTTCGCACGCAAGGAAGTACGTCCGAAAAAAAATGATTCGCCCCCCTGACTGCTGGGACCCACCAGCTACATCTTCGCACGCAAGGAAGTGCCTGACAGTCGGGACCCACCTGGTCGAAGCGTACGTAGCGTTGTCATTTTGGTCACGAACGTGTATGTACATATATACTGGTCGATGTAGAGGCGCGCACATGTCGATGTAGAGGCGCGCACGTGTCGTAGTAGAGGCGCGCACGTAGCATGTACACGTACAGCGGACAGTGTGCAAGAAAGAAAATAAGGCCACGTATGTGTACATACGGGTGGGGTCTCGAACGCCTACTCGCGCATACGTACGGCCAGGGCTCGTGTACATGGCTGGGTCGGAACGGAGAAACAGTGTCGTCGTCGTTTTCATGGGGAGGCAACGGAAATCGTCGTGTTCATGGGGAGGCAACGGAATGTGTCGTGTTCATCGGGAGATAACGGAATGGGTGGGAGCCAACCGGCTGGGTCGGAACGGAATGCGTGGTCATGTTCATCGGGAGGGATTGGACGGAACAGGCGATGGAAACAAGGCCTGGCGTACCGCAAGACGGAGGAAACGGACCTCCTACGGTCGAAACAGGGGTCTTGTTGATCGGGAGAGGTGTGGCGTACCGCAAAACGGAGGAAATGGACCTCCTACGGTCAAAACAGGGGTCCTGTTGATCGGAAGGGGTGTGGTGTACCGCAAAACAGAGGAAACAGACCTCCTACGGTCGAAACAGGGGTCATGTTGATCGGGAGGGGTGTGGCGTACCGCAAAACGGACGAAACGGACTCATGTTGGGGCGCAACGGTCGAAATGGGGGTCCTGTTCATCAGGAGGGGTGTGGCGTACCGCAAAACAGGACTCCACGGGATACTGTTCATCTCCACCGTTGACCTCCTCCAGCCTCCATGGGCTAACGTCGACCTCCTCCAGCCTCCACGGGCTCCTGTTCATCCATCCTCCACGGGCTCCTGTTCATCCAGCCTCCACCGTGCGCTAATCCACCGGCTATTGTTCAACCACCCCTCCACGTGCACCCATCCACCATCTACTGTTCATCCAGCCCTCCACACCACGGGATCCTGTTCATCCAGATGCAACGCCACCGCTCACTATTCAT